>NW_009945007.1:0-33070 GCF_000696875.1 Nestor notabilis | reverse complement strand
TATAAATATTTAATTGTAAATAGAAAGATAGTTTCTTTATCACAAGATTTCTGTGAATTTCATATTTACCTCTGTTTTCAAAATATGTTAAAAGTAACATGGACAGCCCATGAGCCTTTGCTCAGGTCATATGACAGACTTTGTATTTGTGGTGTTTATTGGAATAATGAATCCTTTTGGAAGATCTAAACTTATGTATGAGGACTAGTGAGTGTGATTCCTTTACTTTACGCAGTCCATCCTCTAACATGGGTACAAGAAAAAATGTTTCACTGTTCTTTGGTTCCATTTTTTACCTGGACATGTGTAGAAGTGTTGTTCCACAGACTCATTTCAGTCTCTCAAATGTGACTATGCCTGGACTCTAGATCAGAAGGAAAAGTGCATTGAATCTTACTTTCTATGACCTGGAAATCTGCAAATATGATTTGGAAAGAAAATATGGCAGGTTCAGCCAATGATTAGATGGGGGGACCAAATGCATGAAGTGCACTTCAGACTGTACTAGCCCAATACCTTCTGATATAAGCTATATTTGAAACTGGCTAGTTAATTTAAAAATGCAGCTCTGCTGAACAAACCAGACTTTATAAACAGTTTAAAGGTCTTTTTCTTGGCTTGAGGTGGTAGGAAATGTTAAGAACTTTACTTTTTTCCATCATAGAATTAAATAGTTATTTTGTGTAAAGTTCTATGGTATTGTAGAGAATAACTTGAGAACAGGCTAATCTGCGATAGATGTTTAAGATACAATGCCAAGCACACGGCCAAGCACTAGTAGGAGGGATAGCTTTTGCTGCATCTGCTCCCTCCCCCCCAAAAAAGGTACACTACTAAATTCATAGATGTGTATAAATAATGCTGCTCAGAAAAAATGTCTTTAACAGTGTAAGAAAGAAAATTTTCCCCACTGTGAATTTCAATTTTGAAGAAGCTACATTTTCAGCAAATAAAACTTTTACAGAAACTCCCACACAGCTCCAATCTGCAAGTAAAAGTTTGACTTGGAGAGTTCACTATGTGAAACACAAAACAACATGAGTTCTGAAAATAAATAAGACAAGACAAGGTCCATGATGTGTGTATTGAAAGAATTAAAGATTCTGCACTTTCAATTATACAGTCTGATAAATTCAGTTATAGTGATCTGACAGAATTACTTCTGAACTGCAGTAGTTACTGGAAGCTTTTGTCGTGTAATGCTACATGGCATGTTTGAAGAGCAGCATACCTCAAGAAACATGACGATGAAGTGACAGCAGCTGATGGGTGACATTGCTTTGGAGGAAGCAGTTTGTGAAATGAAAAGAGAAAACCCACAAAAGCCTACAATATGACAAATGGTGCTACTTGGCAGGCAAAGCAAAAGATTTTCAGGAAAGAAGATATAAATGCGCTGACCACAACACCCAAGTCTTGGAAGGCAAATACAGGGACTGTGAGAATGAAGACTTAGGCCCACTGCAGGAGAGGATCAGGTTCGAGACCACCTTAAGAACCTGAATGTCCACAAGTCCATGGGACCTGATGAAATCCATCCACGGGTCCTGAAGGAGCTGGTGAAAGACGTTCCTAAGCCACTGTCCATCATACCTGAAAACTCATGGTGGTCAGGTGAAGATCCTGATGACTGATAGAAGGGTAATATAACCCCCATTTTCAAGAAGGGGAAGGTGGAAGACCCAGCAAACTATAGACCAGTCAGTCTCACTGCTGTGCCTGGCAAAATCTTGGAGCAGATTCTCCTGGAAAGAATGCTGAGGCACATGAAAAACAGCGAGGTGGTTGGTGACAGACAGCATGGTTTCACTAAGGGGGAATCCTGACTCACCAACTTGGTGTCCTTCTATGATGGGGCTATGGAACTGATGGACAGCAGCAGAGCAGTTGACGTCCTCTGCCTGGACTTGTGCAAAGCATTCGACACTTTCCCACATGACATCCTTGTCTCTAAACTGTAGAGACATCAATTTGATAGATGGACCACCAGGTGGACAAAGACCTGGCTGGATGGCCGCACACAAAGAGTTACAGTAAATGGCTCAATATCCAGTTGGAGACCAGTAACGAGTGGTGTCCGTCAGAGATCGGTGTTGGGACCTGTCTTGTTCAATATCTTTGTCGGTGACATGGACAGTGGGAGTGAGTGCGCCCTCAGCAAGTTTGCCGATGACATCAAGCTGTGTGGCTAGGTTGATACGCTGGAGGGAAAGGCTGCCATCCAGAGGGACCTTGACACGCTTGTGAGGTGGGCTGATGCCAACCTCATGACGTTTAACCAAGCCTAGTGCAAGGTCCTGCACCTGGGTCAGCACAACCCCAGGCACAGCTACAGGCTGGGTGGAGAAGAGATTCAAAGCAGCCGTGTGGAGAAGGACTTGGGGGTGGTAGTTGATGAGAAGCTTGACATGAGCTGGCTTCAGTGTACACTTGCAGGCCAGAAAGCCAACCGTACCCTGGGCTGTATCAAAAGAAGCATGACCAGGAGGGCAAAGGAGGTGATCCTGCCCCTCTACTCTGCTCTTGTGAGACCTCACTTGGAGTATTGTGTCCAGTTCTGGTGTCCTCAACATAAAAAGGACATGGAGCTGTTGGAGCAAGTCCAGAGGAGGGCCTCAAGGATGATTAGAGGGCTGGAACACCTGCCGTATGAAGACAGGCTGAGAAAGTTGGAGCTGTTCAGCCTGGAGAAGAGAAGACTGCGTGGAGACCTCATAGTAGCCTTCCAGTATCTGAAGGGGGCCTACAAGGATGCTGGGGAGGGACTCTTCGTTACGGACTCTAGTGGTAGGACAAGGGGTAATGGGTTTAAACTTAAACAGGGGAAGTTTAGATTAGATATAAGGAAGAAGTTCTTCACAGTGAGGGTAGTGAGGCACTGGAATGGGTTGCCCAAGGAAGTTGTGAATGCTTCATCCCTGGCGGTGTTCAAGGCCAGGCTGGACAGAGCCTTGGGAGACATAGTTTCGTGTGTGGAGTCCCTGCTCATGGCAGGGGGGTTGAAACTAGATGATCTTAAGGTCCTTTCCAACCCAGACTATTCTATGATTCTATGATTCTATGAAATACGTAGACATAAGTACCTTTGAAGGAGGTGGGGTAATCGGCATAAGAATTGGCATCTGTAGCACGGTGTGATTGGCCTCCTATTAAAGCTAGTCCATTAACAGTAGAATGACAATTTTTCACATGAAATTCATATTAATCATAAAGCATTTCACATTTTTATGTTACATGTTTTATATGCTGGTGAATTCTTATTTGTAATTTAGATTTTCAGTCCATTTTCCAAAGAAGACCTCATTTAGGATGTGAACATAGACTGGTTCTGAAGTAGAAGCTGATAGTTCTAAAATAAAGAAAAGGGATTTTTTTTACTTTTTAAAAAAATAGTCCTTTTTTTTCCTCTAGAGTTTTTCCCATTCTAAATATACAGTTCTTGAAAATGACCAAAATCAAAGTGAAACTCTGAACTATGAATGAATAAGAAATATTTGTACCAATGTAATACACATATAATTAATATTCAGTGGTAAATATTTGAGTATGGATGTTTTAATACGGGGCTGTTTTTAAAATTTACTGCTATTTTCAGTTCTTGATATCTGCAGATTACTATTTCTTGCTTGATTGGGACAATACTCAAAAATATAAGCTAATGGGAACATAAGCTTTTAGATTTATATTTAATTGTGATTAATAGAAGTGATATAAATGCACAAGAGAATCAATCTGTGAACTCTTAATTCATCATATCCATTTAATCCTAACTGCTTTTCTCCTCCAAGTAGAAAATGTATTAAAGGCTACTTAGGGTTAGTTCTGAAGGTCTAAATGTATTTCCAAAGTAAAGAAAATGTCAGTTGCCTTCAGAAGAATTTGAGACACATTGTTACAGAGCTAGATCAAGTACATAGGTAAGCACAGCATTGTCATTGGGAGCTTTCAATACCCTCCTTGATTTCTTGTTCTGCCAAGGACATTGGGAAAGACAAACCTTTGCTTTGACTCCCTATAGCTAATTTTCCAGATATAGTGTAGGTGTCTTCCTTGTGTGTTTTCTGTTAATTTAAAATTAAAACTCACTAAAAATCCAAAGATCTAGTTTGCTTATGTTGGCAGCAAGAAAGAATAAATGTATGATGCACTGTATTACAGTCTCTTTAAGTCTGTTAACTTTTGTTTACATTCACAATTTGTTCTTATGGTATGACATCAGACATTTAAAAAATCTAGAACAGGATCTGATAAATGATGAAAATCAGTAAGTGGTTTGCTGCTTTACCCCATATGAGAGAAATATTTCAGACGTCTAATTTATAACATTAATGAGACAATTTCTGAATAACTACAGGAAAAGCAGATGATTTGCATTTTATTTACTTGACAAGTTACAGTCTTTGTCCTCTTCAAATAGGTTCTACATTTGAGAATATCAAGCCTGAATTAAACATCTACCTAACACCAAGATAAAATCACATAAACTAGAACGATGTCTTGCTGAATGTGGAGAGCTTACCACCAGTACCACCAACATACACAACAAAAAGTAAGTTTGAAACATATCTTATGTTTGACAGCTTGTCTATTACATTTGATTAAAACACTCTACAGACCTTCCTTTTAAAAATAAGAGGTTAGTTGAAGATGTTACTAGGGTAGCTCAAAAATTTTTTGTTTTTTCTTGATCACTTTTATAAACACTATTAACTATAAGCAAGTTAGTCACTGTTACTACTGATCATACAAGAAGTGAAGCAGATTTGGGTATCTTAAAGACCCAAGCTTACCTTTAGAAATTACATAATTTAATTGCTCTGGTATTTTCTTGGAAATAATGCAAATTATTTAAATTTTTTATTTCATATTTTAAAATAAAATACTCTGTTTGGACTAAGCCCTAAGTAAGGAATAAATTATCTAAAGAACTTTAAATGGGAATCCATTATTTAAATATTCATATACTGGGGTAAACTGTGAACTGTAAGGTAGCATTTTAAAGTTAGTTAATTAGTAGATTAAATGAAAGGATTCTAATGTGGAAGTGGAAAAGTGAAAGTGGCTAGAAGATAAGTTCTAATTGTAAATGCCTAATTGCCACTAAATTCTTCATTGTTTACAGGAGTTGCTTATTGCCTTGTGGAATATCAGTAAGCCCGCACCTTCATACACATTCCTTATTAGGTTATATACTTACCTCAATTTCTTTAAGTATCATCAACAAGGTATGGTAGGCCAGGACAGGCCATCAGTTTGCTATTGAGTCCCAGTCGAATCTTGTTTTGAGGAAGTGTTTGGTGTTAGAGCAGTGAATGCACCCATATGTCTTAACTTCCCTTGACCTTTGGGTTCGGAACAAGTCGTCCTCACAGGAAGGTTTTTATTAGTTTTTTGGTTTTGTTTTTGTTTTGGTGTTAGATTTCTTTTTTTCTTTCTGAATTATTAGACTTCTGACTGTCATTTTGAAGAACTGGACTTTTTACTTTTTCTGAAAATTTTAAACATTAGAGAAATAATTCTTCACTAAGATTCTTTTGCTTGTCACATTTCATTAAAAAAAAAAATAGTGAGATGTTTCAAACAAAATTGTTTAAAACACCCTCTACTGGGAATTATTCTCACTCCAAATTTTGCATCCCCTTTTCAAGCTCAAAGGTAGCTGGAATTATTCACTGAACTCTAGGCAACAGAATGCCAGTTGTGTCTCAACCCAAATATCTAAGTC
Source organism: Nestor notabilis (assembly GCF_000696875.1). Taxonomy (NCBI): domain Eukaryota; kingdom Metazoa; phylum Chordata; class Aves; order Psittaciformes; family Psittacidae; genus Nestor; species Nestor notabilis. The sequence goes on along the minus strand of NW_009945007.1, from coordinate 27,345 downwards.
TAGTTTTCCCCTATTCTGAGTTCAGTTTTTTACAGAAACAGCATCTTGAGAATAGGACTTCAAACTGAAAACATGTGTCCTCTTTATACAGTTACTGTATTTGAGCAATGCCTGCATCATAACCTTCTGCTAATGTGCAGTAATGACTGCAGCCAGACATCATTACTTTCCCATTTCAGGCAGTGCTGCTGTGTTTTCAAATAGCAGGGGCAAATACTATTTTTTATGAGAAAAAAGTGTTCTCCAAACAAAGCCCCAACAAAACAACCCAAATTAATGTTCAGGCTTATACATATCTCTGTAAATTATGCTACATGTATGGCATTTCCAGTATGACAGAGGAATAAAGTTGACATATGGTTGCTTTATTTTTTTGACCAAACTTAAGTTGCTCTGCAAGATTTTACTTTAAGAATGACTTAACCATGATTCTGAAGTATAATTTATGATAGTTTTTCATTAACTATTTGAATTTCTTTTAAAGAAGAAGGCATTTTCTTTTTTCCCTCAGGAAATTTCCTCTCTCTTTGTGCCGTGAAACAAAGTTTCTCTACATGGAGATGGAAAAGCGAGTAATTTCATATTTAATATCTAATTACATTAGCATGTGTCACATTCACATTTTAAAATACATTGTTAGGTGGTAGATCTAATAATACCTCTCTATGCCCTATTTTAGTAGTCTGGTTTCAAAGGCACCACTAAGATTCAGTTATCCTATATGAATATGTATATCCAGCCTCATTAAAACAGAATTTTTTCTTATGCAAAAAAATAAAGGATTTTTTTCTTCTATTAAGAAGGGGGTTTAGCTTGTTGCAGGAATTTGATACATGAATTCCAAGAGAAACTGAATGGTCAGTTATGGATGAGAAACTGCAGAGAAATTATCCTGCATCAACTGCTTATAATTTTGAAAAACATGGTGCTCTAGGACACATGTAGGTTAAGACTTATGTACCTGTATGACTAGAGAGAGTTTTAAGTTGGGTTTTTTTAGGGCTTTTTTGTTGTAGTTCACAAATGCTTCAGAACTGTAACATGTCTATGACAATATATGAGTGCAAAATGTTCTGTATGATCTATTATAACTTGAAGAATTCACAGTTTGAGAACATTTGTTTAGTAAAAGTCTGTGCAGACTGTGGTAGTAACGACTTGTGGCTTCAATTACATATTTGTTTTACATCATTGTTTACATAATACTTTTTTACACAATTTTTTGCTCTAGCTGCAAAATTCCACTAATTTTATATTTTTATAGTAATCTTTTACAGTACAATTTAAGTAAGTCCAAAATGTAGGTAGATATTTTATGCTAAATGTGAGCAACATACCTATTCTGGATATTAGAAAATAAAACAAACTGCTGGATCTGCCTCACTCCAGCAGACCTAGAAAGTGATTTTAAATGCAGTTGCAGCATTTCTTAGGATGCCATTGCTGGCTTAGAATTAGTTGGTGTTTTAAACAATTTTGTTTGAAACTTCTCACTAATATTTTTTTATTTACATACACTTTTAACTGACTTGTGTTATGAATGTAAAAAAACAAATGTAATAAGCAAAAATTCTTAATGAAGAATTACTTTTCTCACTCAAAATTCAGAAAAGATAAATATTCAAAAATTCAATTCAATTTCAAAAATATTTGAAATATGTGAGAAACATACTGTTGTGGCACTGGCAACACTAGTGATTTATTTTCTTAAGTCAAGAAATAATACTGTAAGTATCTAAAATAATAAGAAGGAATATACTCGTGTATATAAGAACACAGATAATATGTAAAAAATATTGGAGAAAAGAGGTCAATTCACCTACAGCGTGTATGTATGACAAAGAGAGACTACAGAGCTGAAATATAATATTTTAATCTTTATTTAACAATAAAACCTCTTATCACAAACAGCAGGGGGGAAGTGTTTTGTCAGCAATGTACAGTTACAAAGAGAGTTGATTTTAGCCAACAATTTACATAGGTTGTTGAAATTGCAGGTATGTACTTTTTTTTTTTTTTTAGTAATTTTACTCACAGAGTTTTACATTTCTGCTCAAATCTTACCTTTCACCTTTGATTGAATGCTAGATCACTGATGTTTTGAGTTACATGTTTTTAACTTTTCTTCAGATCCACTTCTTCTACATTTTTTCCCTTGCTTCTTGGAGTCCTCCCTGCTGTGTGAAATATTTCTGGAAATAAGAAATCCTGAAATCAAAGTCCTGTTGATACTTGAGTGTTATGGATGTCATCCATTATTTTCTGCCTAATCTTAAGAGTGTGTGGAAGATGCATTCATGAATAGTATATTTGTTGTTGTTACCAACACCCGCATGTGACAGTGAGGTATGACTGATGATATGAGATCTTTCTATATAAAACCATAAACCACAAATTGTCATGCGTGATATGCAGATGACTTTATTCTATAAAATCCCAGAAGAGAGACACACACTATCTGAAGGTATACATTTAATCGTAACTACTCTGAGTTATGCAGGAGCGTTCTCTCTTTCTGCAGTCTTGGTTAGGTGTCAGAAAAGGTGTTCGCCATACCATTTTCTTTTAAATGACATCTGAATGAAAATTAACACTGAAAAAGGGGAAAAACAAAGAAGTCCAGGAAGTCCAGGTGACTCAATTACCTAAACATATACAAAAGTAAGACTTTCTTTTGCTGAAGGGAAGTAATGAAGCCTGGGTTCCAAGCTGTAGAAAACCACCTGACAACATTAAGTGTACTGCCTGAGGTAGGAAGCAATAAAGAATAAGTGTTAAAACCAATGTTTTAAGCAGTAATTTTGGACTAAATGTTTATAATATAGTTTTTCTTTTTAATTTCTCCTTTTTTTTTTTTTTTTTTTTTTTAATTTCCCAGGAAGGAAAGAATGCCTCTGTTTAATCAAAGAATATTATCTGAAGAGTGTGATGTGCTTTCTTGCTGTTAAAATATTCAAGTACTTTCCAAAATCTGCTTAAAAGTTCTATGCTGTTTTCTGCAGTTACAATTGTGAGATAACAAACAGATGTTTTCTGTGTTGAATCTCTTTAAGTAAATTGTTTTAAATGTCAAATCATGTTGTTTTAGATTTGCATGCCCACATTTTTCCACCCATACAACCAAATTAAAATGAGAGTTCAAAGCCTGAGACTTAATCGAACAAACTTGATAAGAAATTTATTTGCAAGACAATATGTTCATTAATTTAGAATAGTGAATATAATAAATTAACCATTTCTTCAAGGTTAATTAGAACAGGTTAATTGATTGTAACGCTATTTACTCTGACTGAAGGGTCTCTGCTACGATTCACTTCAAAAATCCAATAACCAGCTTAATTTTTAACAGTAGAAAATGTCCTTTCTGTCTTTGGTTCTGCTTTACCTATTTGTAAACAACATCTTTTCTGAATTTTCTTAATGCCTCATCTTCAGTCCCAGCAGATTCTTTACTATGATTAATTTCAACTCTCAAACAGTTCACTTCTTCCTCTGCTTCTGTCTCTATGAAACTTATTACTGATTTCTCCAAAAAGAAAAATTGACAAAATGTAATATTAAGTCTTTTCCTGTCAATATCATCAGCCACCTCCTCATGTCTTGCTTTTTTCAGCCGTTATTGTACTTCTCTTACCTTTCAACACCAATCAAGTATTTGTCATTTATGCTTTTTTTGATCTTTTCACTTACACCAACTCTTTTCTGAATCATTTTATCAGTGATTCGGATGAAGTCTTAAGAAGTTCCTTTCTGTTTCTAGGTACACAGGCAAAATAATAACTTCTTGACACTTTCTATACAGCTGTACACCTGTGGAAGTCTGACTCATGAACAGAACACAAACAGAATAGCTTTACAGTCTTCAAAATGCTTCGTAAATCTGTTGTTATGTAACACCCTTCTCTCTTTAGCTCCATAACATTATTTGTTATTGCCGGGTAATTAAAAATCCCATTTGACAATCTAACAGTATGAATACCTATTTTGTGTAATTCTTTCACTGGCTGCCCTGCATCAGATCACATTTTTCATTTTCTGAAGTGCTATAAAGTGTTGGAGTTATAAGAGCATCCACACAAATTTGATGGGTCCTAGAGCTGAGTAGTTCTCTTGTGTATTTTACTGCTGAGGAACTCCCTGCACATCCATCAGTGTTTAAGGAGGCAGGTCTCTGAAACTCTTTTTTATAGTTGCCTCAAGAATTGATTTTTTGCAGCTCTCTTAAGAAGGCTATTTTTCTCATTAATACTGCTTCTACAGTTCAGCTGCTCTTTTTCTGTACCCATGTTTCCGCATGTTTAAAGAAGAAACATATGACTGTTTTGACCACTCTTCATCAGCTTTTCAAACAACAAGATCGTTAGCAAGATATACTCTTAGTTTAGTTTAAGGTTCAGTTTGATTTGCTACCCCCTTATCCTTCTAAATCCCCAGGAGATATCTTTGCTGACTGCTCTCACCAATAATCATATCTCCAATTTTGCTTTATAAAATATAGATCTTCTGGCATAAGTAAAGGACTTTCTACAATTATGCTACCATTCTTTGAAAAATATCCTTCCATCACATTATAATCTTGAAAATCCATACTCATCAAACAGTAGAAACTGCAGGGAAAATTAAAAAATATGTATTTCATAGTCTTATGAAGCAAGTTACTTTGGCATATTTTTGTGCTTTTAATTTTAAACAAAGATTTCCACATGATAAGTTGGTCCATATTGTTTTACCTTTGATTGCCTTCACTTTGTCACTTTTAAGTTTTTTACATGGTGACCATGATATTGTTCAGATATTATGGATAAATATCTCTTCTGTACATGTGGATTTGCACTCGAAAAAACATCCATGGAAATAAATGAATTTTCAATGACAGAGTTCAATCAATTCATATGCAGCTGGCATATCCTTTATCCAAAGAGAAGTGTGTATATACATATGAATATGTAAGCTTGTAAATAAACACCAAACCTAAGAGGAAGTATTAAGATTCTGCTTCAACCATAGAGTCGTTCCCAACAATATTAATTTTTTTTTCCTCTGAATACTCAACATAAGAATCAAAAGCTTTAAAGTTTTAGTTTAAAAGTTTACTATTTGTCGTGGTTCAAGCCCAGCTGGCAATCCGGGACCACACAGCCGTTTGCTCACTCCCCCCAACTCTTTCCTCCCTACACTCCCGGAGGGATGGGGAGGAGAATCGGAGGAATGTAACTCCCACAGGTTGAGATACGAGCAGCTAAGAAAACTACTTGAAGTTAGTGAACCAAAATGCAATGACATGGTGAACAAGATCAAGGCATAGAAAAAAATTTATTTTTAAGTCCTCTTATTTCAAACTGTCTCATCAAGGAAACATGTTTAAAAGTTGCCTTTTTTATAGTTAGTAGAGAGAAAAGATGGTGAGAAAAAAGACTATCAAATGAAACTAGCTTAGATTTGCACTGGGACAAATTATCACACTAGGAACAAGACCAAGAGGAACCTCCCTTCACAGTAGTGTAAAAAGCACATAATCACTGTGTTTATGAGGTTTATATTTTAAGGAGGAACTAGAGATATCCTGCAACAAGACTATGTCAATACTAGTAGACCTCACCTGGGGGTGAGCTCATGGGCCCAGGGTTACCATTGAAGCTCAGTCCCAAAGCTTCAGACCACGTCTGAGCTACTGTTCAGAAATGCATGTCTCCAGCTCATGCCTGTGCATGGCCATGGGTCTTACGGGTCTGGGTCCAGACCTGCAGGCTAGTGATTACTCATGGCCTGGTGAATACAGGGATGCGTTTGACTCTGGAAACTCAAGATTTTACTATTGCTAATTCTATAGTCAGTCTTTTCCTGGAGGTCCCAAGTCTTTAGCAGATGGTGCAGTCTGGAACTTGCTCTTCTGTCATGTTTGCCATGATTCATTGGCAAATGTGTCACTGGTCAGTGCATTGGGTTAAAAAATGCATTACGAGGTCTTTCAGGAAAGCATCATGTTCCTGCTGGCACTTTTGAGCCGGTCTCATCCTGCTCTTCAGTGGCTCATGGCTCAAGTATGTGGCAGAGGCTGATAGCAGCATAAGCAGTCCCACCCTGATCATCAAGCAAATGTCATTTCATGTCTTAAAAGGCTCAAAAATGCTCACTATTTCATAGAAATGTGTAGTTTGTTAATTTTTGTGGCTGGGATTCACAGTGGAAAAAAATGGCTACCTCCAGAGATAAAGTCATCTTTACTGCAACTGTATGAATGACTTTCCTTCTAAATCAAGAAGACTTAAAGATTACGGGCTAGAATGTGTACCTTTTGGTAGCTCAGTCATCTTGGGGAGGATTGGGAAAATTGAAAGAACTGAATGGAATCCATTAAGCAAGACAGAAAAGTGTAAAGCTTAATTACTGCAGAAGGGGAGCCTGTCCTTCACTAATACATTTGTGGTAGCAGTACTGAACTACATTCCTTTGTGGCCAGAGTTTCTTGTTTGAGAAAGCCAACAACAGCAGCACCTGTAATGCACAAGTAAAATAAAGAAAGGAATAGCTTTACCCTACAAAAAGTGGCATCCTCCTTCCTGTGATTAGTGGAATACTGACTACATTTAATAACTAATTGGAGCTATAGTAAAATTTCATAGGGAGTTTATGACTTCATAAAATAGTATCCTGGGTTCAGCTACAGCAGTCATTTTTTCTCCTTCTTAGTAGCTGGTGCAGTGCTGTGTTTTTGACTTTCAATCTGGGAACAACATTGATAACACCAATGGTTTTAGTTGTTGCTAAGTAATGTTTACTCTGACCAAGGACTTTCTCAGTCTCATGCTCTGCCAGGGAGGAGGGGAAGCCAGGAGGAAGCAGAGACAGGACACCTGCCCTAAACTGGCCAAAGGAGTATTCCATACCAGAGCACGTCACGCCCAGTATAGAAACTGGGGAGAGTTACCTGGAAGGTGCAGATCGTTGCTCAGGTTGGGAAGGGTATTGATCGACGGGTGGTGAGTGGTTGTGTCTCTCCGCTTGTTATTCCTCTTACCATTATTATTGGTAGCAGTAGTGGTTTGTATTATACCTTAGTTACTGAACTGCTCTTATCTCAACCTGTGGGAGTTACATTCCTCCGATTCTCCTCCCCATCCCTCTGGGAGCGGGGAGAGGAAGGAAGGCAAGGGGTGGGGAGTGAGTAAGCAGTTGCGTGGTTCCAAGTTTCCGGCTAAGCTTGAACCATGATACTTAGTCAAATATTTAAAATCCAACCAAAGTAAGTCCAAATTATCTAATTATTACTGGAGAGCCTCATTAATAATACAGTTAAATCTATTACAAGCAGATTTCTTAGTATCTACTTCCATTTCCCTTGTGTGATGCTCATCCTTCTAGGTTTCCTCTTGGCCCTGGACCAACAGTTTTAGCCTTTCTCAAGAATTCTGTCATTAGAGAAGTCTTGGTGAACTACCAAGGTCTTTCACCAGGAAGAGCGTGAAGTCTGTGCATGTGCATGTGCGTGTGTGTGTCTACATGTAGGTATGTATGTCTACATATAGGTATGTGTGTTCCCAGTTAAAGTCTGAATGCAGCTCAGTATCATTCCCAAATCTCAGTTACTATAAAGACCTTTCTGTTATGCAGTACTTGCCAGGATTTGTCTCATGAGATATTCCCAGAGCCTAAAATAAACCAAATTAGGTGGTAAAGGATTTTCTTGTAATTGAGTGACATCATATCCCAAAGCAGCTCAGGCTAAGACAGGTCTTGAGGCACAGCACTGTCTTCTATAATGGTATAAAATGTTAATGCAGTCTAAACAACTTATTTGACTTATTTGAATGACAGTCTCCAATGTTTCCACTGACCAAATGATGGAAATGTATTGATTTTTTAAAAGATATCAGTTCATCAGGTACTTTGCATTTTAAAACCTCAGTCTTTATGATGCTGTGATGTCCTATGTGAATAAGCAATAATTTATTCAAAGGTCTTCAGAATGTCAATGGGACAGAACTGAGTATTTTGCTGTGATGTTCCTTTACTCTTTGCTCATCTTGGGAAATGGAATACAGTAGTGCTTGAGTTTTTATTACATGTTAACTCTTTCATGAAATTCACTTTCTCATTAAGTAATTAAAATGTGTGAATAATGAAGGTTAGTTCTGGTTTGTGGGATTGTAGTTCTACTCAGCTTAACTGAGTTTCTTACACACTTTGCATATTACTCTGAATGCTATTGATCTAATCAAATTCACTGTTGTTGTTTAGAATGAACAGGCATTAGTAACAAATGTAATGGTTATGCACTGTTTTTTTGGTACCATTCTCACACATTTGAGATTATTTCCTTCAGGCTAACGAGATTCATGGTGCTGCATATGTGAAGTTATTTCTGTGTTACAGACAAGTAAGCCAGCTTGCTGAGAAGAAGTGCCAGAAGAAATCTACTTTAAAGATGGACAATATGACTATACCATTACCTTGCACAAGCCTCAATAAATATGATATTGAACAACATTATTTTCTGATGGTTGGTTTTGGCTTTGCATTTTATGTGAACTGATGTAAGTAGCTCATTTTCCTCCTTAAGTTCTATTTAATTTGCTGCTGTAACATTTCCAGTAATTTCTCTTGCCCTGTTTTAGTATTACTTTTGCTAACTCTCCCTGTACAGTGAGATGGGTGGGAGTTTCCTTTTTAGCCTTCACAGAAGCAAAAATTCTGTCAAATGTATTTTACTTCTGCCTGAAGCACTGAAGGTTCTTTGAAGCTTTGACTTTTTTAGGCACTGTTCCATCACCCTGGCTTTCTCCATCTGGACGGAGATACCTATACAGTCAATGGAGAGCTGTCAGGGTGATTCATCTGGAGGCTAGTATGATAAATAAATGTAAGAGTGTATGCATTTCTTTCTCCAGACTATACAGGATGACATATATAATGTTTTTTAAAATTTTGTTGAAAACAGTGTTTTAGCCATTTCACATCTGAATATATTTTTGTGTAGAGCAAAATAATAAGTAGCATGCTGAATGAACAACTGCATGTTCAAGGGTCTCAAGGGATGTGTTCTAGCTGCAGAATTTATATATGATATCTATTCTGAGCTGATACTTCTCTGAGATATGTGTAACACAATTCATCAGAAAGAATGTTTACCATCCTATTGGCTATTGAATCTGAAATTTATTTTCCCAAAGATCTCATAATACATGAGAGAAAGATCCCCAGTTCCCCAGGACTTTAAGCTAGACCTTACAGCTTCATAAATAATGCAGGAAGTATTGAATTCTGGATTCTGATAAACTCACTACCATAGATTACATTTTCAAAACATTAAATTTTCATTTAAATAAATATGATCTAAAGACACCTCTTGAACATGAATGTCTTTACAAAAGTGAAGTTTAGACATTGTTTTAGGCTATTAAACAAGGAAAAATCCTATAAATATTTGGAAGTTCTTAACGTATGTCCTTCAAGGAACCAAATTAAATAATGGTTCTAGACACTGTGACTCTGCGTGAATGACAAGAGATTTGCTTACATGCATAAAAAAATTAAAAATTTCTTGATTTAAAAAATTTCTTTATTCTCCAAAGCCATAGTACTATGAGAGGGGTCAGATGCTGACGTCTTTTCATTTTGGTGTAGCCCATCTCTTTATAACTGTTATGTTCTGTCAACAACTGCTTATAAAACCAGACTCTACTGTGTTATAATACTCAATATTAGTGTATGTGGGGGCAGGGTCAATTTGCACTCCAGTACCCCAGACTTTAAATAGCCTAAACTCTTTTTAATGGACTTTTTTTTTTTTTTTTCAGTTTGCTGGGAAGTCCAGGATCTTTTGCCTTGGAATCTATATTTTGACTATAAACATTTTCAGGACTCTTTATGGCATGTATTTATGTGTTTAGAGTTGATTCTAAGGCTAAAGGAAAGTGAAAATATTCGTTTATGTAATTTATGTAGATGTAGGTGTCCCAGGTGGCACTAATGCTGAAATACCATTTTGAACTTTGGACAAGTGTATTGCTAATGCTCCAACATGGCATTTTTTGCATGTGGTCCTGGCTCTAAAGTGGTGGCATGTGTCATGTATCATTAGGCGCTAGAGTTAGGCCAAGATGTATGCAAGCTATAGCTAGTCTTTCAGAGCTTTGTCTGTGGCAACTGAAAACATTTTTCAATCATCTATTATTCCATGAAGTTAGCTAAATCCTGTTTTTCAAGATCTGTTCACTCCTGACTAGCTAAGTATATCCATTGATGTGGAAACTGGCTCTGATGGTGATGAAGTTAACCTTAAAATCAATCAATTTCAGCTTTAGAGTCAATTTTTTGAGAATAAAGTTATTCAGGCTTTACCGTCCAAACAACTCTCCTCCAGTTCCAACTCATATTGCCTTGTGCAGCTGCCAGAAGGCAAATTCACCTAGAAGTTTTCTGGTTAAAGATGTCCTGACTCCTGAGTGTGTGGGATAAAGGTAATCTGTTCCTGTCAGATTTATGTGTGTGGTTTATCAAGTACAGGTCTCAACTCTATTCTATGGTAGTTTAGAGAACCAACTTCCCACTAACAAAATTGTCAATTAGTATTTCTGAAAGTAAGTTACCCACAGAAAATCTTAATCTCAAAGGTTAACTATGAATTTGACAAATATTAACATGTGGACTCTAACACAGTATGAAAGATGCGGTTCATGATTTTTAAGTTAATTTCATGCTTGCCCTATTTATTTTAAGTTTCTTTTATTTATGTAACAGCAATTTTTCTGGGGGAGGAAAAAAAAAAAGGACCAATAGGATTAAAAAATGAAAAATGTGGCTGCCTATAGTGTTAAAAGTATCGTGTTCCCATTAACTGATGGGAGATTAATATTTTCAGATTTTTCTGCAGTGATTACCTAAACCCAGGTTTAGAACATATTAGAAACTTTTGTTAATACTTCTCTTAAGTGATATTTGTGTAACTGTTAACTTTAAAAGTCAGTATTTTTCTAACTCTTTTTCTTAAACAATTGCACTTCTGGTTTTTGTATTTGAGATACTAAACTTGAGATTCAGTTTCATTGATTGAATTTTTATATCTATAAAATGCAAATTCTGCTGTCAGTAACCTGTTGCTGTGAAGATTTTAACACCTCCTTGGTTAGAAGTGTTTAAAGAGAGTGAGGTGTTTTGCTAGCAATAAGGTTAAAAGCTTTACATTACTGACTCAAACATTTCAACTTCTTAAGGCATATGAAACAACTTCACATGTAATTGATTGTCTCTGCATGAATTACTAAGGCTAAGTCTGTTTCCTTAACTGAGGAATGTTGAGGCAAAGAGCTTGTACCCATTGCAGTATACAGCTTCTGTTGAGGAACACTAATTGTAATTTGTAATTTCACTGATGAAATGTCATTTGACTGCAGAGATTAATTTTTGAATTTTAGGAGAAAGCTTGGTTTTCCACAAAGGGTAATGCTATCTAAATAGTTGTCTCAGAAATACCTTGAGTTATTCTGCCAGGGAGAATTTTGTTTTATTTGAAGCCAGAAGGCAGCTTTAGGCTTTGCTCTTAGTCTATCCTTCCAAACAGTTAATAAAGTTATGCAACGAGTAAAAAGATATAGGTGTATCTTTTCCTAGAATGAGTCTTTAGCTTGCGTATAGAACCCAGTATTGTCCCATTTATGTCTTTTTTTTTTTTTTTTTTTTTTTTTGACACTTATGACAGCTCTGTTCCTCAGTTTTGGTAACTGGAAAATCTTTTGTGACACCTAGAATTAGAGTTCCTTTCTTTTTCTAGCTTTCATGGGTTTTGCATTTCATAGTCCTTCTTCAAAGGTTAGTTTCTTTATATTACTAGAGAAATAAAGGAAAAAGGTTTGGGGTTTAGATGCAATAAATGTCTTAGTTTTATAAAGTAAGACATAGGTAAATTTGAAATACTTTAACTGAAAATCACAATCATAAAATCCGCTGTTTATCTGCCACCTCCTTTGTCATTCTTCTTAACCTGTTCATGATTAAATTGCATTTTCTAACCTTAGTCTAAAAGCTTTTCCCCATCTCCTCAGCCTTCAGAGTGCAAGTTTTTAGGGAAAGTAAAAGGAGTTTTTAATCCTGTTTCTCTTATGCTTATGCAAAAAAAAAAGTGCTCATGAAATAATTCTCCTTTTCTCTGACAAAATGGGGACACCGTGTATAAAGAGTTAACTTTTCCTTTTTTCTTTTGTTCCATATACTATACACATTTTATATGACTCCAGGCAAGTATTTAAGGCCTGGCAGGTAAGAAAAGGTTCAGGAGTCTTTTATTCCTGTGACTATGCGTGCTTTATCCAGCAGTTTGTGAACAAAAAAGAAGCCTGATAACATGGAGAGCAGAAAGCTTGACCCATGTTCACATCTTCTGACTTCAGTATTTTTAACCAGTTAGTTATTTCCTCTTGGCTGCATAGTAGTCCAGGTCCATGAGAAACTTGCTGATTACCATTCAGTGAGCATACTCTTCTGAAAGTACACCAGGTAGCTTTGAATACCCACAGGCTATCACAGGCTCTCTGCTGGGTCCCTAACTCCCTGGAAGACAGCTCTGATGAGAAGGCTTTTTCAAAAGCAACAACAAAATTGCTAATTTTTCCTTATGCACTGAAGTGCCTGAATACTGCTGTGCAAGATTAAGCATCTCAGTGCTTGCTCTGGGAGCTCCCCTTACTTCCGGACTGATAGAGCTGAAGCTTAAGGAAGCTCTGTGTGTTTCATTCCTGAGTCCGGGGCACGTAGATCCATCCAGTGGTCCTCTTAGTCTAGAACAGGCTAAGGAAGACGTATGGAGGAATTCACCTTCTCCCTAAATTCTTTTATAGGCACTCTTTCAGTGGTTTTGTCTCTGTGCAGCCTGGATTTTTCTATGTGTAGGTACATTTGCTTTCTGTTTATACCTTAGATATTATTGTATCTGCTACAAATCATTGAATACACTTTCTTTTCTTGTCTCCTCAGTAGTAGTTCAAGTCATTCAAACACTGGGCTTCCTAGGCTTATATCATTCCTCAACATTTTCAGATTTCCCTGATTACACATCTTTTCCAGAAGGTTTATGTTTCCTATGGAAATATTACAAGACTACTTTGGATAATGTCACACTCCTCCAGATATTTAATGTTCAGCTATCTGAACATTTTTTTTCATCTGCATGTTGAAGTCCTGTTTCCTGTGAAGCTTAGGCTTTTCCAGTTGTCTAAAAATCACACTGTAGAAGAGCCAGACGAAGCATTAAAAATGAGGTTTAAAAATCTCTGTGGAATTGGACTGTCTTAAGCATAGTGTAGCATTCATGATCCTGTTTTAATATTCCTATAAGCATCTGTTACTATCAGTATTGATGATACATCTGACATCATTAATCACATTCCGAAACTCCATTAACATACATATGAGATAGTTCTATACTTGCTCAACCAATTCCAAAAGTATAAAATCATTAAAAACTTTATTATTTCTTGGCAGATTGAAGAGACTGTTGTGATTAAGATTTCTTTAGTGATAAAATTCCTTGTAACAGGAATTAAAACCTTTCTCTCACAAGAGTAAAACTTTGAAAATAGAAAGCTATAGTACAAGGTTTCAAGAAGTAAGCAAAACCTGGGAATTTAAAAATGGAAAGCAGTCCTATTTGATTATCTTTATCATTTCTGTGATAGGACACTGAATTAACTGAAGTCTAAAAGTTGGTGTCTGAATTGGAGTTATTTTCATAGCTCTCTTGAGTTTATATGTGTTTGTAAATGCATACTGCACTTCACTGTAACTTTGAGTCTACTGTAAAAGACCATACTGGCTTCTGCAGCACCAATGTTTTTCCGCTTGCTTAATGCAGGCTATAAAAAGAAAGGAATTCAGAGTGTGACTGATATTTTAATACACCCCAACAACTGTAGTCTTAAATAACATAACTTATACATATGTATAGATGTATAAAAATGTAAGTTTAGATTACACACTTTATTGATGTTAGCTGCATAGCCTACTTGTGTTACTTTAACCATGTTAAATGATTATATAAATCAATATTTTCAATTATTTAATAAGAGATAGTCACATTTATGGTTTCTAAATAAAGAAAAGCTTCAAATTTCATTACAACTTACAATGTGGCTTTCAGAAAGGATTTTAAGAGCTCTGGTCAGATAAGTTTGAGGTTGTAATGAAAGAGTTTCATTACAGCAAGGATACTGTGTCAAAGACAGAGTATTACTGTTGCATTTTGAAAAGGAAATGTAAAATATTGCCACACTGGTAGTATATAACCATTTTAGTATGTTAATTTTAATGATGTCAGCTTTACTGCACTGGACTATTAAGAGAAACCATTGTCTCATGACTTATCATTCAACTTTCATTAGTTAATGGCTGATATTTCCAAACTATAACCATGTGAAAAAGGGCATGACTTGACGTTTTTAAAATAATTCATGAGCTCCTGGTGATGCTTTTGTGGAGTTTTTTTTATCTTATTAATTGCCAAGGCCAGAGTTTATTGCCATGAATTTTATCACTACTGCTTGTGAAACATATCAGTTGGTAATTCCATCATAGTTTCAATTAGTAGCAGACCCCTTGAAGATCAATATTCTGTTTATAAGTCTGATTTTCTGCTGCAGGGTATGCATGATTAATTAACTTTTGTATTGCATAATTTAATTTCATGGATTTAAAACAGGACAATTTGGGGTCACACAGAATAGACAGCACTTCCACAGTTTGGAGGATGTCATTAATGGAATTAAATTAATATGTTAAAATTGGTAAGTAGTAGAAAGGAACCTGCCCTGGCTGAGCAAGTTGTCCACTCTTAACTCTTGAAAGATGAGACTTCTAGAAGTGCCAATTGATAATTTCAGAATAACCAGAAATGCATATTGGTACACAACAAAAGCTATGGCATGTCCGACACACCTGAGGGGGTCTTGCAGCCTCCCCCCTACCTTCTCCCCCCACCAAAAAAAAGTTTAAAACCACACTGCATCTACAGGAAAGCATGCAGGTTTTTATTTGAATTAATTTTTTTGTATCAAACTAATTCTTCTAAGTAAGGAAGAGTTGGTATAGGTTTTGGTGCTTTTTTCATGTATTAATTTTGGAGAAGCTGTTTTGCTTCCACAGCAAAGGAGTTGAAGCAGTTCTGTGCTATAAATACAACTGGGTATGGCTTACAGTAAGTATACTGTTGTGACTGCTTAGCTGCATAACACTTCCAGTGTGGTTAATTAACGCCTAGGGCCGCAGCCATCTAGAAGGGCCAATATGTTTCAGATGAATGTGCTCCAAGAAATTTCTGACAGGAGTGAAAAATGGAAAGAGTCGAAGTAAATTTAGCTGCTGAAAATTCTCCTTGGAAAACAGAGGAAGTAGGAGACTCCAGTTCTAAAAAGGAAGCATCTGGCTAGACAAAAAGGATAGTTGTATTTGTCAGTGAAAACATTGCATGTTATGAAGACAAAAATTTGCACAAGGATGAATGCAGGAGATACGGACAACACAACAAACCAGTATGATTAAATGATGACACTTTGTTGAGCCCGAATAGCTGTTTATATAACCTTTCTAACTGTCCACACGAACTCTATACAGTCCTGACTGGCTAAGTCCACTGATGCACACACATAAATACAGCTCATGATAGGCTTAAGCTTTCAGTACATGCGAAGGCATTATCAGTCCTGAAGTATGCAGAGTTTCTTGTTACCTAACCAGGAGCTGTCTTTCTCAAGCTAACTCCCTCATTGCACAGCTGCAAATATTCTTTAAATAACCTTATCACTAGGCCTTGGTGCCTAACTCAGACTCTTGCTATTGACATGAGTCTGGGATCGCTCATCTGTCTATTTTTGTTCCAAATAGTCCTCCACAGATGAAGATATAAAAAATATAAGATTTTTTTTCTTCCTGGAAAGAATTCGGTTCTGCTACTGTACTGTGAAACTTTTCCAGACCTAGCTACAGCAGTATATTTAGATACACTGTATTATGTCCGTGCAGATTTGTTAAAAAGCATTTTCTCCAAAGCCTAAATACAGAAATAATTCAGTGTTAACTTCATTACAACTGATGATAAATCAGAAGGTTGGTATCTCCTGTTGCTCTATACAGAAGTTTTGTTAGAAAAAACACTGTCAGAAAAAAACAGGATGAAAAATAGTTAGCTGTTTGGGGTTTTTTTGTTAAGCTCAATTATATACAATGATTAATATTTTGTTTAGATGTTTAATGCAAATAAGCTTTCGGTGTACTCAGATCTGCTGATAATATCTGAGTGTACTCAAATGACTTTGAGTATATGCTTACATAAGCATACACAAATCATCTGACAAGAATACTACTGGGGATTGCACGGTTTAGAATATTTTGGAATTTCTTTTTAGTCTGAAATCAGTTAAGTTGATTTCTTTCCGCCCTATGCCCTTACTATCCCAACATTTCAGGGTAAAATGAAAATAATTCTCAAAGTTGTAGATTAATACTTCTGACTTCGAACTCTTTAGAAGCCAGTTGTGAACAGTTATCTTATTCTTCTTGTCTCATGTGAAAATTGTAGTAGCTAAGCAGTGTACAAAGGCATTAGCCAAATTAACATCTTTCTAGATTCTGGTACTATTTATGATTTTTTTTTTTTTTTTTTAATACTGACCTCTGGTATAGCTTTTTTCATAATCCTTCCATTGTGAACTGATTCTTAGTGAATTAATTTTCAGGAAAGCTGTGTTAAGTTTTCCTTTATTGTTTTCCTTTCCACCACCATTTTCATGTTAAATGTCAAAGAAGAAATCTCCTTACTGTAGTCATCTTAAGATGTGAAGAAACCATTAAATAGAACTAAATCATGTGGGTTGTGGCCAGAAGTAGTACTGGTGTGAATGAACTCTACAGTGGAGCCCTCAGCTTACTGTGGATCTAGAGTGGATTTTTCTCTGTCATACATCACTTGTACAACTACAACACTGCCATGGACTTGTATAAGTTTTTTTAGAATAAATAATTTTTAAAAACCCTTGTGTTCAAGAACACTACAATCCAGTCTTCCCTTGTGGTTTGCTAGAACTCCAAAGCCTTAAAAATGTTTCAGAAACTGTGCTGAAGATACGTAACATTACACTGCAATTTGCGTAGTCCTATGATCTGATAAACTTCAGGAATGAGAAAATTCTTCTTTTAAAAGTAGTGATGGTGGTGATTTAGTTGTGTTGTTTGGTTTTTTTTTCTTTTTTTTGAATGAATTAGCTGTCTTTTTATGATCTTCTGAAGACTATAAGTATTCTGTGTTTTACTGTGCTTTATAATTTTATAAAGTAACTGAGACGCAAAAGTACAAAATGAAAAATGATATTTTGTAAATAAGTAAACTCAGCTTTGTTTTGTGTTTACGGGATGTTGAGCTTGGTGGTTTTGAACAATAGAAAGGAGGAAGTAACAGAAATGAGGTGCACAATAACCAGACAGAACTGGAATGGTGGTAGTTGGCTTGATGATGGGACTTTCCAGACTTGAAGTTCAGCCAAAGGACAAGGTGGTGAAGAGGAAGATGATGAAGAAATGACCTGGGATCCCAAAGACCACTACCATAATAAAGTGAGCACGCGGGAAGAATGTTCTAGAAATGTGATGCCATGTATAAGCAACTTCATAAATATGCATATAATGTAATGAATATGTATGATTAACAACAATGTAATCACAGTTTGTTTGATGTTTGGATGGGACATGCTAGGGGGAGTTAAATGAAATTGATAAAACAAGATGTGGAGAAGAGAGATGGATATGTGGTTATGGCCAACAGTAGCAGTCAAGAGATGTGTAGTCTACTGATGCTGCTTCTACAGTTTTCTGATCCTCCACAGCGTTTTAAAGAATTCAAGGCATGCAGGCAAAAAAGAGAAAGATTAAGTATTACCTGGCTCAGGTTTGACATGAAGTGATTTTAATCTGAGGAGTACAATAGTACTGGTTAACTATTGACTCTCATCAGACTATATTTTAAAAATATGGATTTAATAAAACTACAAAATACTGAGGTTTCTTCCATTGTCTTTCTTGCCTAGCTCTTCAGCTTTGTAAAAATACGGTAAAATCACAAAATACCAGGTGGGAAGGGACCACAAGGATCATCTGGTTCAAACTTTCTTGGCAAAGCATGACCTAGACTAGATGGCCTAGTAGAATTTAAGCTAAACGTTTATGGTATAAAGCTAAAGGCAACATTATTTCAAAGGCTGTTCTGAAGTTGTAATGCTCAAGCTTAAAATTTTGATGGTGACACAAACCTCTTCTGAAATTGAAACGCAGCACTGTAACTCAGTGAAGCAAATATTCTCCCTAACTTGTAGGCAGAAGGTTGGAAATCTAGGGACAGGAAAGAGATACATTTAATCTGGTGACCATGACATTAATCTAATTTCAAATTTATCTGCCAAATTCTGCTGTTGCTCTGTAATTAGGCTCAAATAAATCACTGTGCTCAAGGTGGCCTCCAACCATCACATCACCCACCAGTCCTTCTCTGTTTGCACATCACAGGGGTGCCTTCCCTAGCTGGCTTACTCACCAACGATGTCAGGAAGTTATCTTCCACACACTCCAGGAACCTCCTAGACTGTTCTGCTCTACTGTGTTGCATTTCCAGTAGATGTTTGGTTGAAGTACCCCGCAACAGCAAGGTTATCATGAGGCTTCTCCTAGCTGCTTATAGAATATTTCATCTGTCACTTCATCCTGGTTGGGTGGTCTATAGTAGACTCCCACCATGATGCCTGCCTTGTTGGCCTTTCCCCTGATTCTTACCAATAAACACTTGACCTTATTGTCATCATCAGTCTCTAGACAGTCAAAACACTCCCTAATATACAGGGCTACCCTACTGCCTCTCCTTCCCTGCCTATCCCTTCTGAAAAGTTTATAGCCATCCATTACAGCACTCCAGTTGTGCAAGTCACCCCACCATGTTTTTGTGATTGCAACTGTACCCTAGTTTTCCAGCTGCACAATGGCTTCCAGCTCCTCCTGTTGACCATTCTGTGTGCATTGGTGTAGATGCTCTTCAACTGGGCTGTTGGTCCCACCATCTTTTGTAGGGTTGGGAGAAGCCCTAATCTCTCTGTGACTGTTCATAGGCACTTCAATGGTTTCTAACACATCAATAACCCTCACATCTTTCTTGCCACACAGATTCCCACCACCTACCCCCACTGAGATGGCAGACCAAAGGACCTCACTAACACATCATCCCTGATCTCTAGTGAGCCTGGTTTTATCTTTTTCCATCTCAAATCTAGCTTAAAAGTCTTTCAATGGGCCCTGCTAACTTCTGCACAAAGATCTTTTTCCCCCTTTGAAACAAGTGTACTGCAGCTGACACCAGGCTCAAAGCCAGGTATTGATCTACTGGCTGCTTCTGTTTCTTTCCACATAATTCCCTGTAACTGAATTAGGGAAGATGTGGTGTGAAGGAACATGATGTGAGGGGAAAAAAAATCTGAAATAAAAACAATCAGGACAAACTGTTACATTTAACACAGTGTGGAAATCATTTAGTGAACCCTAAAGAGAATGAATTCAATAAATAATTTCCTGAATGCAGGATGAGGATTATTCCTCATCTGAAATAGTTTAACTTAAAAAACCCTGGTATTATCTGAAATGGTCAACCTCCTTTGGGTTGATGTGGTATAACTGGATCTTAGATAAAACTAAAAATACCATGTGTGGTTTCAAGGTTTTTCCTGGCATGGGGATGCACAGCAATGGTACATACCGAAACCAAACATTTTGTTGACAAACACATGTAGGGTTTCCCTGTATTTCTTTTTTATTAATTAGGAACTAGTCTAAATATATTTGTTAAAGAAATTGTTGTGACACTTTCTGTGCCCGTAATAACTGCTTTTCAACAAAGAGTTGGTGTGAAATTCTTGAAGGCAGCAACTGCTGTTACCTTACATGAAAACAGAAAAATGCAACTCCCCTTACACTCTACCAAGCAACACTCTCTGTTTATTGAGATTTACGGTAGCTGAAAATGTCCAGAAGACAATATCACTCTTAGCTTTTGGGAATGTTCAGAGCTCCTTGTAAGAATATTTACAACTTGAAAAGTGATTTGCTTTTCCTAAAGCATGATCCTAAAAAAGTTGCATTCTAGAAACTGCGTTCAAAACCTACCAGCAGCTACCTATCTCATGCATTAGCATTAAATGCATGATACTGAAATCTGTGGCAAAATTACTTTTAGTTGCATTAATTGATATGCACAATTTTCTTGGTGGGTTGGTGGGGTATATTCTGGTTAAACACAGCACATGCATCAACCAGCTGCCCCTTTTTCTTGTCTTATTATACTATTTGTATGTAAGATTTTGCAGTCTTTAAGTACATCATGCACTTGGAGAAGTGCTGTGGATCTCTAAAGTCTACTTTGCCTTTTTTACATGTCATAGATTTAGTCAGTATAATATTATAAAGATGTTATTGTAACATGCCATGTGTATTTTTTGCTGGTTTTTACAATTACTTCTACAATCATTTTACATGCTGATTCAAGGTATGCTGTTCTCCAATGGCAGAGCATTCTGCTAGACCAGAAGATGGTGTCACTTGCAGCTGTCCAGAAGGCCCCCTCCACAGTAGAGGCGGTATTTCACTGCAAAGCATCTTTAGTAGATGTTATGAAGTGTAGAAATAGCTACAGAGATTAAATTAACCAGTAAGCTGTATGGAATACATTGTAGAAAATCTGTTATACCTAAATTGTAAATAATACTAAGTTTTGAAACTTAGACTGAATCGAGGCTAGATCACAGAGCTGCTTCCACTGGTAAATAAACATACATATTTTGTTGACAGCTTTAGACATATTTGTAACTTTATATACAAGTTAATTTCCATGGAAATTATATGCTATAGTGCTATTTGCAAATCAGATGACATAGTTTATTGGCATAGGATACTTAATTAAAGTTTTAAAGCCTATTAATGATTATCAAACTAATAATTATTTTTTAAGCTTCAAGGGCACTTCACACTTTGTCAATACTTGTACAATCCTCCTTAGACACATGTATGTGGAAGACAATGGTAGCTGAAAGTTTTCAGGAAAGACCACTGACCAATCCATAAAAACAGAAACTACTTTAAAATAAAATAAACCCTATTTGATGCATAGAGTGGTGGAGCATGTAAACATCTTGAAATGCTTCCAGTGGTGTTACAGATCAGTAGTTCCACAAAATATTAGGTCTGTTCTTTGCCTTTTATAACTAAAATTGCATTTTATTTCCACATATAAAGTAAATAGCTGTTTATAGTCTACCTGGGGCTATATAGTTTAAATGTAGGCACATCCATTGCACTATGAGTTGTATGCAGGAACGCCTATTTGTGTGCAGTTTTATAAAACAAGTCCATAATTTAAAAGAAAATTCACACATTAGTCACAGTTGTATACAGATGTGGATATTTTTATCTATTTTGATGGTTTGGTAGAGGCCATAGAGTAATTTGGGGGAGAAAGCTTGAGGGTTTAGGGAATTTTTAATGGGAGATGTGAATGGACTTCCATGTACCCTACCGACTTTTTTTCTACAATACACCTACCCAGGAAGTATGTTGTTTTCTTTTTTTTTTTTTTACTGTTTTTATTTCAACCTTGGAAAAAAAATGCTAAAAGTTTGCTAGAACTTAAAAGTAATCAGCTTGTGCCATCTCTTCATCCCTAGATTTTTGATTACCTATTATGAATAGATTTCCACCTGCCTAGTGTCTTAAAAAGCAATTAGAACAGGGTTCTGTCTGACATTTGTCATATTTGAATTACATAAAAGGGTTGTTCTGAACTAAAAGTTACATTATTTTTTAATCTGTCTAATGTGACTATTAAAAAGGATAGTTCTGAGGATCTGTGGTGGACAAAGGCCATGTCATTTTTTGCTGCATAGTATGGTGACCACTGTAAGGTGTAACACTGAAATTAATTTTCTCTTGGAAATTTAAAGATTATGCAAATGATCTGGGAACAGATGAGTAGCTCAGTTTGTATGTTCAAAGAGAAAGAATATTTAACTGCTGCTGAAGGAAATGACATAACAGTGAAAGCAACAGATCCCAGAAACATGAGTTATTGCATATAATCTATCTTTAGTCAGGTAAAATATTATAGAAAAAAATAGTTTTATAAATATGGTGGGGAAAACTATACAAAGAGCAGATAATCATAGTAGAAGGATGCCTGTCCTGAAAATATATACAGTGGTTGCAGAAAAGAGATTAAATTAATATTTTCTGCATATAAAATGTGAAGAAAGTTGTTAGCTCTGCCAAGAGTGCACAGTTGTGGGAAGAATTCTGTTTTACAAAGGTGTACATCCAAGCACAAAATTTTGGCTGAAGAGGATTCTTATGCTGTATCAGGCATCATGCTGGTCATAAGAGTGTGATGAAACTATCCTTTGTAACAGGCCAGAGGCATGGATGGGAGCAGAAGTCATCATTCAAATGAATACATTAAAAAGCATGAACTGTGTTAAAGGCCATCATTGCACCAAAGTTCATGTGGGTCAGTTAAGTTAATAAAGTGCAGTGAATCAATAATGTAATACTGTGGCAATTAAGATATATTATATGGAACTTTAGGAGCAGGGAGACACAGAATTAAGTAATTGCTTGTGCTGATGTTGCATTAATTTTGGTTCATTTTCATGCTGGAAATAGACTAAAATCTAGCAGAATAGTCAAATAGAGTAAATATTCTTAGTTCATATTCTACATTTTTCCTTTTTCTCTGAAGCACTGGAAACTTCTTTCAGAACCATGTCTATAGGCCTATGTTAAGGAGTTGGGGGATATAGCCTATAGTAGAATACTGAGGATGCCATTGCTGTGAGTGATAAATACTAATATCTTATGAGTCCTGCAAGCATGTTCAGGTTTAAAATCATAGCTATCATTTGAATTGTCTATCGATTGGATCACTTAGTGATCCTGGTGCATGAGAGTGATATATCAGGAGACCTTGAGGGTTTTTCCAAATTGAATAGTTATTAGACAATTTACTGAAATAGAGGACTAAGTTAGTGCCACATTTCCATGAAAAGAATGAAGAGTTCTTTCTGAACCTGGATAATCAGGGGTTTTTTGACTGCCCTGAGAAAATATATCTATTTTATTTTCAACAGTAGGCATGTCTTTTTTTTGCTCCAAGGTGAATTTTAAGGAAAAATCAGTATCAGAATAATTAGGAAAATTATCATCTGCTAACCATCATTAAATACATTCATGATAATATCTGAGATAGCTTTAGGGTATAATTAAATCAGTCAATGGTACAAAGCAAATGTAGGAAGTAAACAGCCCTAGGAGCATTTTTTCCAGTTGAACAGAACCATTTTTATAATTGAATGCCTGTAAAATTTTTCTAGCTTTGTTGCTTTCATGAAAAATTGTAACATTAATAATAATTTTGCTTCAGTTTATTAGCACTTTTCTTCTCCAGGGTGGAATAAAGTAAGGGATAAGGCAGGTGAACTGAAATATCCACTTATGTCTCTGACTTCAGTAAAAAGGAAATATATAAACACTTAGAATCTGACAATTTGTGGTGTGCTGGTGGTGTGGAAAACATCTTGGTTCTTATCAACTTTATATGGGAGTTTTCTGCCTACAATTAGTTTTGGTAGTATAGGTAGACATGAAGGCTATGCATAAAACAGGGGTGATACTACTTGTACCGAAGTGTGATTAGGAAGAAATGCTTTTAATAATGTATCTTAATGATAATTTCTTATTTAATCAAATGCTTTTCCAAGTACCTCTTGGATATTAAGTACATTTTCTTTATTTTGTAGAAATGGTTAATTTTAATTTCATTTAAGAAATGTCAAGCACAATCTGTGAGAAAGTCTTACGAAGTCTACACTAATTAATGAAGTTACTCTAATTATCCTTCATGTTACACCATATTTACAAGGATGGATTTTGAACCATAGGTGGATATTGCATGGCATGACTCAGCAGTGTTACTGCCATGCATCAAAATCGTAAATAATGATTTAACTGTTGTATCTAACGGAATGTACTGCCATCACGCGATGAGGTGGGTGATGTTAAGGATTATTTGATCTTTAGATTGCATCTAAGAGTAGTCATGAAAGGACTACTAATGCAGCCTTTGTGTGCTTGTAACCAAGTATACTGCTCTCCCTTCAGTAAAACAGTCAGTAGCAACTTCAGAAATTATAACATGTACTATATCTATGAAAAACTGAACTCTCCATGAAAAGTTCAGTAGTGCATGTCAGGGGAACTAGAAAAATATTGTAACTTCTTGTGAACATTTTCCTCTTCCACCCTCCATGGATAAGCATCTGCAAAGCAGTTCCATAAAACTAAAAGAAGGGGCTAACTTAGACAAAGATGTTGACTTTGGAAATAGTGCCAGATATGCATGGTTAGAAGACTAGGGTAAGATCCCCTTTCATGCATCTGGGTGATCACCCAGTCTTCAAATGAAAATCCTAAATGTCTTTGGACGCTCAGCTGCTTTTCATTGATGATCCCAAAAGAGCACGACAGTGAATTTTCAATAAAAGTTTTGAAACAAACATTTATTTTCTTCAGAAGTCTAACATTTTTCTGAAATTGTCCTTATAAGTAATGCTTTCTTAGTCTACTTTGTGGGAAACCTAGCCACATCATCTTTTTGTCAGTTCTGGGAGAAGTCTTCTTTTTCTCAGAAATATTATTTTCTCCTAAATACGTCACTTCATCACCATCAACAGCAGCTTTGTGGAAAGAAACTTCTGACCTGTGCATGTTGTGATTTGCTAATGAAAAATAAGTAAAACTATGGTATGTGATGGGTGAACTATTACGGTTATTTTTTCATGGTAGTGTGTGTGTGCTTGATAGTAAAAAAAAAATCAAAACCCAAATGTTTTCATAATTTACACTATTATCAGATTGCGAATGCATAAATACACAATGATTGACTAGGCTTTCATGGGCATCTGTGTGCTCAACAACTACTGTAATCACATTACATAGTTCATGTTCATTTTAACATGATTATTATTATGCTTATGATGCTTGCATAGACCTTCTTAAGGATTTGCTTGATATGTTTCTCTTTTCTATGTCTATTTTCAGTTAAGAAATTTTCTTGTGGAACTAAGATTAATGTTTAGCCATATTCTTTAGTGTATAAGTTATAAAGTATATACTTTAATGTAAAAGCGACAGCAAAATTCTTGATCAACTGGTCTCAAAAACTGTAATTAAATCAGCTTTTGTTTATGAAGAATATTTATGAATCTTTAAGAACATTTTGCTAAAGTCACAACACAGTGATTGGAAGTGGAAACTTCTTAGCACAATTATCAAGATGTTCTTGATAATTTCTTGTAAAAAAGAATCTCTCTTATTCATAAAATTCAAAAGAATCTGAGACTCCAGTCGATCTGAAAGAGACACGTCATGTGTATACTGATGCTAATATATCACCGGACTACCATAGGTCTGTAAATAATTTTGTGGGTTTTTAACTCCAACATTTTCCCTTTAAGTGTTCAGGATTAAATGACACTAAAATGGATGTGGCATCTGCACACTTTGACTATTAGTCATTTAATAAGTTTATGGTTATTAGGCAAAAAAGAGATAATACTTAATTACTTTTCCCCCATCCTCTTAGCAGGCTTCATGAAAATAAATTAGGTCTTTAAAGACTATGTTATCAACAAGCTCTGTGTCTCTCTGATTAGAAGTAGGACATAGAAAGTTCTAATTAAGAAAGGCAAAGAGCAGAAGTCACAACAGGTTAAAAATCTTTAAGCTTTTCTTTAGTTTAAACTTTTTATCAAGTTCTTTTAGGGCTGAAGTGTTCCATTGTCCTTACTTTAACTGGCTTAACTTCTTTATATTATACTTCCATATGGAGGTAGCAATACTTAAGACTGCCCAGGCAACTGTTTTAAATACATTTTTATTTTTCTGGGTTATTTTGCTGGCAGGTTTTACATATTTATGTTGATCAGTTGTTGTAAGAAAAATATCTTTTTATCATGAGGTCAGTGAAGCATTGGAACAGATTGTCCAGAGACTGCATCATCACCGTGCTTGGAGGTTTCCAAGACCCAAGTGGATGACACCCTGAACAACGTGGTCTGATCTTGGACTGGGTGCTGCTCTGAGCAGGAGGTCAGACTATGAACCTCCTGTGGTTTCTTCCAGTTTGAATTGTCTGATCTATAGGGTGAAATCTAGATACTGAAATCACGACCCAAGTTCAGGCAACACTGCTAATTAGTTGCTCCAGCCTTCATGAAGACTTCCTTTGTCTGCCTGGGCT
Organism: Nestor notabilis; assembly: GCF_000696875.1. NCBI lineage: Eukaryota > Metazoa > Chordata > Aves > Psittaciformes > Psittacidae > Nestor > Nestor notabilis. The sequence goes on along the minus strand of NW_009945007.1, from coordinate 986 downwards.
CTACTGCTGGGTACTCACAGAGGCACTCCTGCAGCCAAGATGGTCCATTCTAGACACAGCCCCTGAAAGGCAGCAGAGTCTTTTAAGCCTAGTAGTAATATCTTTCCTGTGGAAAACCTCTGTACGTTACAAATTTTGTCAATATCTGTAGATTGTCATAATGAACATTTCAAAAGTCTTTTGAGAAGCATTGTTTATCTATTGAGACATATAACTGTTACTCTTGGCAAAAGCATCCTAAGATGAAAAAGATAATAAAATATATTTCAAAGGTAATTACTAAAACTTTCATCTGTTAGTCTATTTTCTATATATAAGGGAATTTTCTATATATAAGGGAAATGTAACCCCCATTTTCAAGAAGGGGAAGGTGGAAGACCTGGGGAACTACAGACCAGTCAGTCTCACCTCTGTGCCCAGCAAAATCCTGGAGCAGATTCTCCTGGAAAGAATGCTGAGGCACATGAAAAACAGCGAGGTGGTTGGTGACATCCAGCATGGTTTCACAAAGGGGAAATCCTGCCTTACCAATTTGGTGGCCTTCTATGATGGGGCTACAGGACTGATGGACAGCGGCAGAGCAGTTGACGTCATCTACCTGGACTTGTGCAAAGTGTTTGACACTGTCCCGCACAACATCCTTGTCTCTAAATAGGAGAGACACCAATTTGATGGATGGACCACCAGGTTGATAAAGGACTGGCCAGATGGCCGCATGCAAAGAGTTGTGGGCAACGGCTCAATGTCCAGTTGGAGACCAGTAATGAGTGGTGTCCTTCAGGGATCGGTGTTGGGACCTGTCTTGTTCAACATCTTTGTGGGTGACATGGACAATGGAATTGAGTGTGCCCTCAGCAAGTTTGCCGACAACACCAAGCTGTGTGGCTAGGTTGGTACGCTGGAGGGAAGGGATGCCATCCAGAGGGACATTGACATGGTTGTGAGGTGGGCTGACGCCAACCTCATGACGTTTAACCAAGCCAAGT
>NW_009945006.1:209432-222837 GCF_000696875.1 Nestor notabilis | reverse complement strand
ATATATAAAAAAACAAAACCAAAACCAAAACCAAAAAAAAAACCCAAAAAATCACAAAATTTTTTGTAAAAACTTACAAAATTGCAAGCAAAATTACAAGCCCCCACAATAATGTCCCTGAACATGAAGATCAATACAGAGAAGCCTTAGACAGCACATAGTTTATGAAATGGGATACTGTGGTTATTCAAATTGTGCTCAAATCTGTATCAAATCAGCACTCCATTTATTTCTTAAGACTTTAGGGACAAGTCCACTTAAAAGTCTTCTGGAATATTTAACCTTTTGACACAGAGGGAGGATCTTTTATGCTTCTGACAAGATGAGTTCTATTATATAGGCATACAGTGATGAAATTACATGTTTTGGTAGTGAAGTACACATGAGAGACTGCCCATAGATGAAGCGAGATTCAGCAGAAAGCATAACTATATGCGATTTGATTAGCAATCAGGGAAGAGGAGATAAAAATGGGTGCTGAAAATCACAGGGAGAGTGAGCACTGTTACAATTAGTATTTGGAATTGCTTACAAGTGTTTACTGCATATTACTTGGAGTCCAGACTTTTTGTGTATTCAGTGCTCAACATCTGCATCAGGCACAGCCCTCTTACCTCTACCCAAAACTCAACATCTAAGAACGCAGCGAAGGTACAGAGACATATCCCCATTATTCATTATTAAGAGGGAACAACTAGCATTTTCCAGCATTCAGATATCTTGGTTTGGTATCTTTAAGGAGTCATCCACAGGTAAATCAGGCATTGGAACAGGCTGCCCAGGGAAGTGGTGGAATCACTGTCTCTGGAATTGTTAAAGAACCATTTAGACGAGGCCCTTAGTGACATGGTTTAGTGGTGGCCTTGGCAGTCCTGGGTTAACAGTTGGACTTGGTGATCTTAAAGGTCTTTTCCAACCTAGCTCATTCTATGATTCTAAAGGAAATTATTACAGGGAGAGGGCAGGAACGAAACAAGTGGAGCAGATGTAGCTACCAGCCTAGGGAAGAAGGACTCAGTGTAACAAGGTTAAGTTTGCAAAAGGTAAGTGTGAAAAAGGCAGCTAAGGGTTTCAGCTTACCGTGGTGAAAGAGAAAAGAGAAAGGTTTAGTTTGTGATATGCTTGTAGAGAATAAACCTGTAACTAACTCAGGCTTTGTCTTTGCTATGTAGCCTAGTAGCCCAAATGTAGCTACCAGCCTAGGGAAGAAGGACTCAGTGTAACAAGGTTAAGTTTGCAAAAGGTAAGTGTGAAAAAGGCAGCTAAGGGTTTCAGCTTACCGTGGTGAAAGAGAAAAGAGAAAGGTTTAGTTTGTGATATGCTTGTAGAGAATAAACCTGTAACTAACTCAGGCTTTGTCTTTGCTATGTAGCCTAGTAGCCCAATAAATACACATTGGCATTGACTGGAACAGGCGGCCGGAGGCTTTGTGCTAAGCTGCAGCACAGATGGCGGGTCTCATCAGGCTTTACCCGGACTTGCCTTGGCCAGGCTAAGGTGTGCTTTGCTTTGCTTGTTTGTTTGCTTTACTTATAACAGCACTTCTCAAAGGTGCAATTCTTTCTGTGCTTCTGGTACAGGGAAGTAGCTATTGTTTCATATATACACATATAATATATGAAACTAATAAATAGCAATACATGCAGCTATTCTAGGTAAAATGAACTGCCTATGACTGTAGATAAAATGCAACATAGAGGAATAACAGGCATGGGATGACAGAAGGGGCCTTGAAAGTACAGGCATAGGATGATACTAGAGGCCCAAAAGCTATAAAAATCACCTCATTAGTGGTGAATGCACCTCTGGTAGCTGTATAAAACTAGCTTTAGGGTTAACAAAGAGAACAAAGAACAAGTATCGAACATCGATAAAAGACACTGTGTATTGTAAATGTGGACCTAAGCCATCCTATGAAGAAAGAACAGGGTGAAGGACACTTGGAAGCACATAAAGATGAACTGAAGGGCCAGGAAGAAGAAACCATCATCGGCATCACATTTCTGGCAAAGGACTTGGATGCTTATGATTGGTGTATTCTCATCTCCCTCCAGAATGAAGCTATTGAGCAGTGAGAGAGTGGAAATGTATTGTAACACCTGAGAAAGGGGGAGATAATAGCAAGATTGCATATCTAAAATTTAACTGTATATAATTTGAATTGTAAGTGTAAGTACCATTGTAACTGGACTATTAATAGTACTTTAGAACACTAAGACTTCAATTAGGCTAACAAAAAATCCTGGTTTTGCACAAAAACTGTTTTCTTTTGCCCACAGTAGGATGGTTTTGGCAGGGGTTAATTTTCTTCATAGTAGCAGGTATGGGCTAGCTTTTGGGTTTGTGCTGAAAACAGTGTTGATAAACCATAGATGTTTTAGTTACTGCTGAGCAGCGCTTACACAGAGTCAAGGCCTTTCTTGCTTCTCACGCCCCACCAGTGAGGAGGCTGGGGTGCACAAGAAGTTAGGAGGGGACACAGCTGGGACAGCTGACCCCAGATGAGCCCAGGGATATCCCAGACCGTAGGACATCATGCTTAGCATATGAAGATGAGGAAAGAAGGAAGGGGGCGACATTTGGAGCAATGGCATTTGTCTTCCCAGGTAACCATTACATGATGGAGTCCTGTCTTGCTGGACCTGCCTGACCATGGGAAGTGATTAATGAATTCCTTGCTTTGCTTGTGCTTCACCTATTAAACTGTTCTTACCTCAACCCACGAGTTTTCTCACTTTTACTCTTCTGATTCTCTCCCCCTGCCCACTGTGGGGCTCAGCTGCTGGCTGGGGGTAAACCACAACAGCCTGCTTCCCAGATTAACTAAAATATTATGTAACTGGAGATGATAAAGTGCAATTTTAAATACCTGTTTAGCATGCAATAACAACAAAATTTCAACACCTTACTACAATGAATACTCCATAAGCATGTAAACATATTAAAAAAAAAAGCAAAAAGCAAATGTCATTGTTCTGATACTTTGTATAAATGTATAAATGTACATTGTATAAATGTAATTGTATTGAATTAGTACATCAGGACTACACCTTTGACCATCAGTACACCTTTCATCTCTCATTTTCAAGGTGTGCTCTTACCATCTCTTTCAGAAATGCAAAGGCGCCCTCAGAGCCAATTTGGGTGGTTTATTGTTGAGGACCCCTCCTCCTTCCTCCCTCCCCCCAGTTTTGAGAAGCAGCAGTGTGAGTTAGGAAAGATGAAAAGCAGCATGTACTCACTACAAAGATAAGGTCTGAATTCTTAACAGATATGTCAGAACACTGGAAAATTTTCCTTTTCAAATTCCTCATGAATACTAATTTTCATAGCTGAGAGTCAGAACTTGTAGTGAACAGCTCACTGAAGGTCTAATCAACCCTCCATTTATTCGTTAGAGACTGCTCCAAAACCAATGTCTTGAAATCTAGCACCTGGCCAAAAAAATATAATTAGCTGTGATAAAAAGTGAGTTAAGCCCTTAATCAATAGCCTTTCAAGCTGTCCTGAAAGACTACAGCAAAAGAGGTAGTATAACTAATGAGGTGAAACTACAGCACTGAGGGAGTTCCATCACCAAAGCATCATGCAGCCATCGAGGGGGAATCATTTCGACCTTTTGAGCTATAGGTAAAACCACTTCAGAGCAATCCTGAGTTCATTACATTTGTTTCTGCAGTAAGCAAATAAGCATTGGTGTCTAGGGTTTTCATTACTTCACATTCTATAATGCTTAACTCCAATACCAAAAAAGTTGAAAATCTACTTGAAAACTTAATTTGCTTTGTGAACAATAGTAGTGTTTGTAGAAAACAGCAGGAGGGTGTGGAGATAACAACAGGGGTATAGGATGTGGAAAGGACAAAAATCTGCTTCTTTCCCCTCCCATACCCTAACAACTGGCACTCCACTTCAGCAGGCTCTCATCGGGTCACATCCTCCTCACACTACTTAAAAATGGACTGGGATGTGATCCACATTCTTGGCTGACACAAGTCTGAACTTGTAGCATGTGCTAATACACAGTACAGGACAGCTATCTTTCCAAACCCACAAACTTTCTTTTTGTCTTAGCTCAAAAATAATCTTCCCTCGCTGTTTGTAAATGCTCATTGTAAGAAAATACATATTACTGGACCTGTCATAAACTATTGTCATGGTTTAAGCCCAGCCGGCAACTTGGAACCACGCAGCCGCTCGCTCACTCCACCCCCTTTTCCTTCCTCCCCCCGCTCCCGGAGGGATGGGGAGGAGAATCGAAGGAATGTAACTCCCACGAGTTGAGATAACAGCTCTCCAGTAACTAAGGTATAATACAAACCACTACTGCTACCAATAATAATGATAAGAGGAATAACAAGGGGAGAGGACACAACCGCTCACCACCCGCCGACCGATACCCAGCCCGACCCGAGCAGCGATCTGGGCCTTCCGGGTAACTCCCCCCCAGTTTCTATACTGGGCATGACGTGCTGTGGTATGGAATACCCCTTTGGCCAGTTTGGGTCAGGTGTCCTGTCTCTGCTTCCTCCTGGCTTCCCCTCCTCTCTGGCAAAGCATGAGACTGAGAAAGTCCTTGGTCAGAGTAAACATTACTGAGCAACAACTAAAAACCATCGGTGTTATCAGCATTGTTCCCAGGCTGAAAGTCAAAACCAGAGCACTGCACCAGCTACTAAGAAGGAGAAAAAAATGACTGCTACAGCTGAACCCAGGACAACTATAATGAAAGGGCTAATAGTAAGCTGGAAACCAGAAATACAATTAGATATCCATTCTTGACCTATTATTTCTTTTAATAGCAACACAAACAAAGGAGCATCATCAGAGACACTACTTTTCTGGCATTGTAGCCAGGACACACCAGGACAACTGTCTGCACATGTGTCCATTCTTTTTTTACTTCTAATGAATGACCTTCATAAGAAGAGGTGAAGAGAAATTGATCGCCTGTAAATTTTCCCTGTAAATACCAGGAGTGAAATACAACTAAAAGGTGTAACATCCTATCATGCCAGGACCAGTGTCCTAATACTAGTTATATGCCTGGGGAAAATTCAGTAACAATGTGAAACATCTGCAGATCTTCTGTAGCATTATATGAATATGAATCTAAGTGTAACAGCAAGTAAGGAACAACCTGATGAGAGAACCACTGTGCCATCGCTTCCTTAATTCCTTTACCCAGTGGTAAACCTGAATGCAAGCATTTTGGCCATGGACTTTTTATTTCTGTGTGCAAACAGAAGATTCTGGATACAAACTTAATTCTGGTATGGGGTCTTTATCTCTTTGCTGCTCTACTTTGCCTGAGGGGTAAGAAACTTGGAGTATTTAACTAAGTGGGCAATCAGACAGCCCTAGTAATGAGAAAACTGAGCATCTGAGTAATTCACAAGCTGACATCTGTCTGCAGGAAATAAAGAACAGGTAATTCAGAATAGGAAATTTATAATGATGAAAGCTTGCAGATGAGCAGAAAGGGAGGTGAAATTTGTCAAGTCGATTTGCTCATTAAGCCTAGTCCTGCTAGGTGTGCTCTGGAATGTTCTTTTCCTCAATGTATGCCAAAGCACAACCGCCCGCCTTAGCAGGTGCTCAGCACTGTTTGCTTTTCTTTTTGGCAGTTTGTTGTGTGACTAATTTCAGTTTATTTACTGTTTGTGTAAGGGTGGTGGCAAAGTAATAAACTGCCTCTCGGGAAATGGTCTGACACATGCTGAAAGATGCCTACGTGACCCAGCAGGTTCTGTGCCTCAGCAATGCCCACTTGCACATTTCCTCTCTCATCTCCACCTGCGTGCATTGGCTGCGGTGGTGACAAAGAAAGCAGACAGAAAATCAGTCCACGTAGCACTAGCAAAACACACAGATCTCAAAGGGGACATAGTTTGGAAAGAGAAAGCGTCATGACATTAGTTAGGCAAAAATTAAAACACACATGCTGTTCCTGTAGGACCTGATCCAGAGGTTTGATGACCTCAGCCAGCTCTGATCATAGGGTTAGAAAACAACATAAACATGGTCCTAGGTATTGCTTGTTACAAGTCAGGGGTCTTCCTTCCTTTGTAGAACAGCATTTAAACCTTTTTCTTAAATGATGGCAGCAAATACCCTTTTAAACTAGTCTGGAATAGGAAAACTCTACTTTGTTGCAGCTACTTGGTATGCAATATTAAAAAGGATAAAATCAACTTGGAGCATTCAATTCTGTCTCAAAATAATTGCCAGGATCTATGGGATACTAACTAGAAAAAAGTTTAGGTAATATTTAGCAGAAATTGTAGATTTTTATTAAAAATGTAATGCCTGAGATGTAAAAATATATTGCTATTACTTTCTTTATTATATGTTACTGTGGGGTTTTTTTCACTGCCTAAATTTTATACTCTCTTAAAAGCAATTTTCTTTCAGGATTAATTTCAAAGAACTTCATCAACTTTTAAGAATAAATCTTCAGACTGTTCCTTCATGAAGAGAAATTAGTATTATCCTCATTCAACTTGAAGTATAGCAAGATGATGACTAACATACGAGAGCCTGAACCAAGATGGAAAGCCTCTGGAGGCTTCTGCAACCCCAATTCCTTAACACAGCAATAGGCAAATATTAAAACCTTTCTGAAGAATACTATTTTTTATGGATTTTGAACTCTGCGATAATGAAGAGGACTAGCTTTCCTTTTCTGATCAATACTGGAGTAGGTGTTCATCCGAGAAAGAAAATGATGTTTTTGTGATTGTTCTCATTAACAAAGGCCTCAGAATGGTAGTCACGTATGGCTGGTCAAGAGGTCCTTCATTCCTCCAGGGCTGCTCATTTTCACACATGGCACAGAGCTCTATAGCTGCCACATAACTTAAAATTTAGGAATGGATATAAGTAGCCTGCTTTTTTTTTTATATATCTATATATTTATATCTCTATCTTCTACATCTTCCACTGAAATATCTGAAATACAGCCAGGTCAAATATTGCTCTTCTTTAAGCCATTTTCTTCAAGGATGCAGATGTGCAGGATAGAAATATCTATGGGTTCAGCTGCGCAGCAGAAGGCAGAATGCAATCCATGCCAAATATTATTCAAGAAAACACCTGGGCTATGACATAAAAGGTAAATTGTTTAAAAGAAAAAGGGACATTCATAGAGTCTCCCCTCTAAGAAAGGTGATCACAACACTCAGAACTCAAAACACCACCAATTACTGTTTGGTTTTCAGCAGTCTCCAAGTGCATTTATTCTTGTCACTGTGGCTCGTTAGTGTCCCTGTTAAACAGGAAATTAATTTGAACTAAGACAGTGGCACCTATAATGGTAATTTCAGTCAAAGAGAAATGTTGAATCCTGAGCAGACAATACCCAGAATGAGGGGCATCAAATATATTCAGTGCATAACCTCGCATGAATAGTCAGATAATTTTGCTTGAATGAGAAACAAACACTGAAAAACAATATGGGATCTACACAGTGATTGAATTAAAGAGCACAATCAAAGCACTGGAAACATTCATTTCTTCAATGATCCAAGTCCCTCACAGTCATAGGTAATCAGATTATACATGGGCATTATAGACAGATCTGCAGAACAACTGTTCCACAAGCCACCACACAAAGAGGCCACTGAATACATCCTAATGTCCAATAACCAACTCTGCTGCTGCAATAAGAAAAATAAAAAAGTAAAATAACATCCAAATAGTGTCAAACTATGGTGTGTTGGAGGAAGGTGGAGAAGAGATCACAGACATCAAGCCAAAAGGTGAGCCCTGCGATATATGAGCTTACACTTGAGCAAACACAAGCTCTTACTCTGGGAGTGATATTGGTATGACCACAGATGGGTGGAACTTGACTTTCCAAAGTATTGACCACAAGCTTTTGACAAATCAGACTGGTGTGTGACTACAAAGAGTTCTTTGCACTACATTCATTACTACTTCTTCATTAATTAACAAGTTACTAGACATTAAATCACATCTAAGAGTTTAGCTATGTGAGAGACCAATCACTAGCACAATGATTATAGCAATAAATTTGCACACATAAAAGCCTCAAGTACATTGTGAAACAAAGGCAGGAAGACAAACAGTATTAACATTGGCTACAGAAAGGGGAACTTGTTCGAAAAGCCTCAAGTACATTGTGAAACAAAGGCACGAAGACAAACAGTATCAACATTGGCTACAGAAAGGGGAACTTGTTCCTAGGAAAATAAAACAATCTCCCAACAAGATAGGGAGACATAAACCCCTGTTGTAAGCACTAGGATCAGTGGGTTACGGTCATGGACACAGAGAAGACAGGTTGTTCTGGTCAGTGCTTTGCTCTAATAAATTTTGTCTTTGCCAATTACCCCAATCTTAGAAACTCAGAAAAGACTATGCCCAATAGTAATCCAAACTATTCCTGAGTCCAACATCAGATGAAGTGTATACTAAAGGAGACTATTTTGACGTTGCTTACAACCTATTGAAAGCACAGAGATATGAGTTAACAGAAATTATGGAAAAAGTAAATAGTCCATCTCACTCAAAAAATGTAGAGAAATCCTAATAAGTTACATGCATTCAAGGTCAAGGATGCTTGAATTGTCTGAGGTCTGAAATTTTCAGAGGCACTGCAGAAAACCACTGATGGTTTGCTTTAATACTTTGAATGTTAGCATCTCCTAGACTGTCAGAATGACAGCTGCAGCAAAGGCAATGTATTTGTGTCTGCAGTCCCAGGGGAGTTACAGTGATAAGGGTAAAGGCACACAGCAGTAAATTTCATGTGTACTGTAAGTATTCGGCTGACTCATCACAGTATGTTCTCCCTTATTACAGGCGAAACTACCACAAAGCAAACAAAACAGTTGAAATACACATCTTGGGACACGCTTAATAAAACCTACAAAGCAGAAGGATGTCTCTAGGCTTGCACAAGACAGAACCGGTAGAAAGGGAACATTTTAAAGCCAATTAATGTAAGAACTTCAGATTGAGAACTGAAGATTCAGCTTTAAGATACGTAAATGGGTATTAGCTAAAGAGATGACTGTGCTGTTTGTGTGTATATGAGTGTATATATAAATTGTTAGTGGAGCCTGTTGAACATGTGAATCTCACAGTATTATTAAAACTCCAAGAGCTGAGTCTTCTTTTTAATGATGAGAAATGAAATAACCCAATTAACCACAGTACCTCTGAATGCAAATATATACTGAGATCTGATTTGCCCAAGACACTCCTGCCTTCTGACATACCTTGGCAAAAACAAACAAATGCAACTTTACAGTGTGGTCCAAGTGAAAAATCCATAGTTCAGGGTGGGTTGTTACTGTGGATTTTGCTTCTCTGCAAATCTACAAACAAATCTGGTGGATATAGTCTGGAAAAGGTAAGCTATTATAAAAGAGCAAATGAAGAGAAAAATAGTATTTCTTGCCCTAGGCATGAAGCAGTGCCCTTGAATTATGTGTTACAATCAATTCTTAAGCTTACACTACAGATAACATCTTTCAGTGATGTCTCATCAAACAAATTAGATCTGACCAGTGAAATACTGAAAGTTAGCTGGAATTGATGAAAATATTCATGCACTTGCTTTGCTGAGCCCCCACTGTCTGAAGTATTAACTCTTTTTGAGACCAATAGCTACTTTACCCTAAGCTATGACTCATGGACAACAGAATATAGCAAAATCCATGTGGATTTACAGGTAAGAAAGAATAGCATTCTGCATTAAGCAAATGCTCTAATTAAAATCTGGAGTGGTAGAACTTGGCTTCTGCATATTAGACAACAGTATTTTGGAAAAAGAAAAGAATCCCAGCAGAGACTTGAGCCAGCATTCAGCAGAGTGAAAACTTAATGGACTGCTGCTGTTGGGCATCCCATAATTCTGCCAGGTATCACAGAACCAAAAATTTATATAAACCTACAGCAGTTAACCTGAAAAGTTCGATTTGAACATAGTTTATAGGTTAGTATAACCTCCGTTTCCAAATTAAACCCTCACTATTAATCTGACTTGTCAGACTTATAAATAAGTTTTAATAAAAGTGTATTCAATATACTGCGAATCAGAACATCAGAGATTCAAGCTTAATTCCGGGACTTAAATTGTTTATCTTGCTCCTTTTTCAGAAGAAGGTGCTTAAAGCTACATTTCCACTTATATATTTAGAAAACCAAAATCTGTCCTGTTGAGGCAGCTGGGAATAGCAAGTGACTGACATTTAGAAAAATTAGGTCAAAACTTACTTAGGAACCTAAATCTTGCCATTTAATTTGTACATCTAATTTGATGTATCTGATTGTATACACCCTGGTTTTCATTTACTTGGAAGTCAGAGTTCGCACTGATAAATCACAGATACATCACTGCTACTCAAACCGTTTGTGATACCTCAAAGGTGTAACAAAATGGGATTTTATACTAAGCTGCATTCTTCTTTAGACATGCTTATTGTGTATCTGTCATGTAAACACAGGAGAGCATTAACATCTACCTGCAGAACAGGATAAGCCATATTTATATTAGAAAAGTATTTGAAAGAGTAAGTTGATATAAAACAGTTTGCAGTCAATAACTGTTAACTGCTAATTTGGTGAATCCAAACTAAACAAGTTACAGAAGCCCATGTTTCAAACTGATGGGATAACGGTAATCTACGGTAAGGATAATGAGCAATCCACAGCCTATGTTTTTAAAGGCATGAAACACTTTGATACTGATAATAGGATTTCTCAAAAAGAAAAAAAAAAAAAGGCAATCTAAATTGCACCTTGCCTCCAGGTAAAGTTAAAGCAGTTCTATGCACAAAGTAAATTAAGTTCCAGTGCATCAAAGATGCATGGAAAGAGCAGTTTGATTTTTGCTTTGCTTTGCTATTCAGATTATCTCCCAGGGACCGTTCCCCCATGGATCAAAGGGTGACTGTTTGCTAGCAGCACTGACATGGAAAAATATCTCAGGATATATTTACACCAGAGAGAGCCCATGTGCAGGCTCTGTGCTCTTCTGAATCTATGCCGTTGACTCAGAGAGACGCTGCTCATGCCCATAGCACAACACCACCAACCATCTGAGACAGCAGAACTTTTCATAATGCTCTGCTAGGATACTTGAAAAGAAGGGCAGCAAAACCAGTGGTGCTTTGGTTTCTTTCCAGACAAGCTGAATGCAAGTCTGAGACTTAGGCTGTCCTGAGAACTGAGCAGAGTATAACAATAATGGGCTGGATTTGCACAGACATTGGGTATCTGAAATTTCTGAACTGGAGATCTCTGTCAGAAACCCAGTGTCTCAGTGCAAAGACTCCAATCACCATTGGAGCCACAGTCTGTTTAATTTCTCACTGAAAGTAATAAACAGGACCACATACATACTATCACGTGATATACATCACCAAGCAGTAGCACAAATTGTTTATGTTACAACTAGTACCGATTAAAAGCGTGCCACAATCTCTTCCCTGCAAAACTCCATCTGACAGAGGCTTTAGTGCAGAACAACACAATTCTTTTTGATGGAATGCATTGGCAGTGCCCCAGACCTAGTCAAGCACGGAGCAAACAAGCAGCCTGTAATTTGCTGATGCAGTAAAGAAGGCAACCAGAAAGATCCTTACAGATTAGCAGGCAATCAGGGAGAGTTTCACTGTATGCTAACTGCTTCTCGCCTGGCAAATGTGGAATACACTTAAGAGTGCTAATAAGGAAAAAAATAGCAAATGTGATGGTTCATGCTTTCCTCACTCAAGTAAGCTTTTCAATCAAACTGAAGAAACATGTTGTATACAATGCTAAAACACAGGATGACATTTTAAAAGGCCTCAATCCCAGCTAGCAAATTGAACACTGCATCTGTTAACAAGCACATAGCAGACATTCAGTTGCATACCTAAATGCAGATTAATAGCACATACAGCTGCTAGAAAATATAAGCACAAACAGGGAGAGACTGAGAAAAGAGAAGCGAATGATTTGTGATGTTTGTGCTTTATTTATGAGGCTGGATTGGCTATGGGACAGGCTTGTTTTCCTGTCAGTGATCATGCAAAATTCACCACCATTCCTGCATTTTAGCATCCAAACTTTATTCATTTTATCTCCCTGGATATATGTTTTCAGGGATAATCTTGCAGAAAATTTTGGACTATATGCATTTGAATAGAATTATTCAAATGCTAAATGAGGAAGTTGTTTTGTTGCATGATACCAAGTAAATAAGGTAGGAAAAACTATTACATCATGCTTTTAACTTTTAGTTACTAGGTTTGTGGCACTGATCTTTACGTTATTAGCCCAAACGTCAGTCAGACAATTCCTTCCATTGCTTTCCCTAAAAATGAAATATCAAATCCTAACGACAACAAGTTCTCAGGGAAGCCAAACCTGTGTTGTTATTCCACCTGACCTCAGGGAGCCACAGAATTTTATATATGAGATTTATCTGAGCTCAACATAAACAGCTTCCAAAGCCCAAAACAATGGAAGGACTCAAACTGAGAGAGGCATTTATGACCTGACGTGTACAAACATGTCAAGAAATGGCACTTTCTCCCTAGTTACCCAGTACAAACCACAGCAAAAGGGTTCAGAGATCAGTGGAGCTAGTGAAGAATCAGAAAACTGTATCCCAAAATATCTTTATTTTTTCCTAATCTAATAAATATTTCTGTGAATCAAGTTTTGAAAAGAATTTTGCATAAACAAAACGAGGACAAAATGAAGGTATATAACAATTAAGTTAAAACATTTATTCAGTTTTCTAACTGAAGAAGTTAATTTATTCACTAAATTTTCAATATATTTCCACAACAAAAAGAGGAAACTTTGACCTCTTCAATTTAAAAGTTCTCAAATGTTTGAAAAAACCCCAGCATCTTAAAACATTTATTCAATCTTGATATATTCCTGTGGGAAAACATGACGGAAATTTGTTCCCTGAAATTTCCACATCGGAAGACTTTATCAGATACATTAGATAAACCATGGGTCCACCAATTTCAAACCACCAAACCTCCAAGGCACAGCCAGGAGATGCTCAGCAATCTGGATAGGCTGACAGCCTGTTGGATTGCCTGTGAAGGCACAGATTACTGCCCAGCACGTACAACCTGCTCCAATCATTTGTATCGGTCATTGCTACAACAACTGGTTTTTCTGAGCATGTCTGGACCACTATCAGGGGCTGCCACATGTTAGATAATTTATTGAGAGACAAATATATCTGGCATGCTCATGGAAAAAGGAGAGCATACAATAATTGAAGGCTGCTTGTAAAAACATTATCGCATGACATGACCTGAAACACAAAAACCAGTTGTTAGTATTAGCTGATTATTACTTGCATGGCCATCTAATTTTTTTTTACACAAAAGGGTTCATTTCTGATGCTCACATTTCGATATGCAAA
>NW_009945006.1:180488-209401 GCF_000696875.1 Nestor notabilis | reverse complement strand
CTCTTTCCCCAGTTCCCCAGCTAAACTGTTGACCATAATCAGTATTGTCTAGAATGTGGAAATGGTCTAATAATTTGTAATTAGTAGATGAATTTTAAAGGACCAGAAGATTATATTATTGCCTTAAAAAATAAAAATAAATTAAATAACAGCATTAAGAAGTCAATAAGAAGAAGTGTTTGGGGATTTTCCAGTAATGGCCAACCCTGATCTTAGTCTTATTCACCTTTAACAAATCACCTTGATTTGGAACACTACATTCCAAAATATGAAAGTGGTAGGTTAAAAATAGTGATCCAGATTCCACTGAAGACAGTACCTGTTGTTTAATGAATGTAAGCATATGCTGAGCTAAACTCATAATCAGACACTATAGGGGTTCATGGGAATACATTCTGCTAAACCTAGACGTCCTTACAAGACGTTCATAGGATGAAACTCAACACACCTGATAAATTTCCCAGTTCAACAAAACTTTTACAGTAGTAATAGTAAAATATTTTCAGTATACCTTTCTGTAGTAGTAGTAGATTTATCTCGAGAATGGACAGGTTTCAAGGGGCCTGTAGTCAGTTTTTACACAATAAAGATGTACACCCATTCCCCTGCCACCACTTACTCTTCCCTGGCAGACAGTAGCAGAGCTCCCCCAAACCTCTCTGTCCTCAGTGGTATTCACCTGGAACTTCACACCATGAACCTAATTCATACTCATGCTTTCCCAGGCAGATAAAAATGTGATTATTCATAATAAATATAAAAACCAGGACTGATAGTCTCACTGAAACTGTATTTCTATTGCTTCTGAAATTTTCAGTGAATGATTTTGTAATCTTATTTCCTTTCCTGTGCAATTTCCTAAGTTTCAAAGTAACTTTCTTCTCACTCATACCTTCAAAACAATTACAAACAACACCTTTATTTTTTTGCCCCATTACACTTATGTTCATTGACCAGACAAAATAACTGACAGCAGAAGTAGGTTCCTGTCCCCTGTAAGGACCAGAAGTGAACTGAAATACAATAGACACATCACATCTATTTCTTTATAGTTGGGAATGATGAGACTCAACATCCTCTGAGTAAATCACTGATTTTACTTCTTTCCTAGATTCAATTCCCGTCCCCTCAAGCCAAGTGTCTTTTAGATCAAAAGATCATTAAAATACCCTATAACGTGCATGTACAGTTGCTTCAGGAATAAATTGTCTTTACTCAAAACCACTGAGGATGCTACACAGCTAGAAGAGACTGAGATGTATTCCAGCTTTCCCACATGCTATCCCACAACAGACACTGCTGCAGGGGCTGCTTTTTCTTGTAAATCCCCTTAAGTTCCTGCATTAAGGAAAGCATAGCAGATGGCTCAAGATTAATGTTAGATTCATGTGAAAAAATGAACTTTTTTACAAATATTGTTAATATCTAGCATAGGCTTGACATGCAACTCATTAACTTGAGCCAGCCAGACTGACAACAAAACCTTCCACGCTGAAGTCAGAAAAATGCAGAAGTCTTTATTTTTCCTGCCATTAAAAATCTGAGGAAAACAGGAGAAAGAAAACTGTAAGAAAAAGGTTAAAGCCAATCTTGCAGAAGTCAAGATAATTTTAGGTTCTGAATTGCAGAAGTATCTGATTAGGCATCATTGTCTCCTATAGTCTGGAGAACAATAGAACTGTGATCACTGTAAATAAATATTTTCCTTTGTATGTTGGTTAAAAGCTGGAAATCAACTGCCAGGCTTACTTTTCCCCTCTGAATTGTGAAATGTTGTGTATGGGTTCAAAGCTCCTAACAATCAAAGGCAGGCAGCAAGGCAGAGATGACTGCCAATTTCCTGCGCCTCTTACAAAGCAAATATTTTATGACAAAACAGAAAATAATCAAGGCGGTTGTAGGGAAGAGGGAAACATGTTTAAGAACATGGGAAAAAGAATATAAAGCATAGCAGAAAATTCATGCACCTACATACATTCCAAGTTTCCCAATGGAAGTCTCTACAAGATTATTTTATTGTAACTGCATTAAGCAAGAGACAGTCACATTTGGTTTCTTTATATGGAGCAACACAAAGCTGATGGGACAACCAGGCACAGTCTCAGGGTGCCTAGATACTTGACTTATGACTCAGTTTGGCTCTAGATGATTATTGATCCTGAAATTAAGTAGTTTTGTCAGTCAAAATGTAGCACACGTTCCTTATTCCCATTGGAAATGTCTTAATATTTCAATATCTCTCCCCAGTTGCAGAGGAACTACAGCTCTTCCAGCACCTTTTGCTTTCCAGCCTACAACAAGGTAATGTGCCATTGTCACTTCCCCCCTTAAAATAAAGAATGAAAGAAGTTGAAAAGAATGTTTGAACATCAACTTTGGCAGCCAAACTGAAGTACATTAAAAGATTTAAAAGATTTCTGGATTTCTGTCTAAATTAAAACAAAAAAACAACCAACCACAAAAAAAAAAAAAAAAAAAAAAAAAAAACCAGGCTTATTCCAATGTATCATGAGCTTTAGGAGGAAAAACAAACAATTAAAACCTGTGGATTTCAAAGACTGTAACTCAGACAACCAAGCTCAGAGCCTAAAGCTCTTCCTTTGCAAGCAATACTGTATACTAACAGCAGTGCAAGTGCATCCATCCCAGGAGAAGGGCAGTAAGCCTCTGCAATATTTCTCTATTTAAAAACCAAACCAATCCAACAGTAATATTTACCAATTGCAAGCTTTCTCCTTCTTCTTTTTAATGAAAAATCTTGGTCATAAAACAGATAAAATCTCATTCAAGAATAGCTTTCAGTATTCACTCAATGCTTGCCTATCACTGGCAAACTCTTAGGTAAGTTAAATGATATTTAACTATAGAACTAGAAGTAACTTTCTCATGAACTATGTTTTTAGAATACTAAGTAAAAAATGAAAAGTAAAAGAGCAGATCTGATTGTTATGAGAAGAGCACGAAATTCCAAACCAGAGTTCACTGAAAGAAAGAGCACAACGATGGAGTTCAATATTTCACAGCTTGAGAGACGGATGCAAAAGGATTTGGGAGTTGAAAAGTGGTTGGTTAATTATTATGGGAGTAAAACTCTTGTTTGTTTGTTTGAAAGTTGTCTGAGCTTTTAATGAATAGACATTTACAGGACCTTGTTATTGTCTGTTTTGCCCTTATTTCCACTACCTGAAGCATTTCTGAAAGAAATCTGTCCTGTAAGCAAGCCTTTAATGGACATGTTAATAAAAATTATACAGATGGGTGAGCTAAGGATTTATAAGGAACTCCAACTGCTAAATTTCCTTTGAAGTGTTTGGATTCAGCACATCCACACTATAAACCCAGAGGTGAAGTGATAAATTTTGTAAATTGAAAACATAGACACACTAAGCTCCCAGTTATTTAAATGGTTGCTCAAGGGATTTCAGGCAGAAATTGATTAGTTTATGAAAGAAAGTTAGATGACACGGTTACCAAGGATAAGAGGGAATCCGACCATGCTCCACTCCTGGGTTTCTCATCTGCCACAGCAGAAACACACCTTGTGTAACTGCTACAGAGACACAACTGCTCCTGCAGCAGAGAGCTAGAACCATCCTTCCTCTTAAAACTCTACTCTTTCTTTCCAATATAAACTGAACTTGCTTTCAATTGCTGTTACAGCTTTGACACTACCAACATTTTGATTTCTCCTTGAACTTCAGAATCAGATGCTTTGTTGATTGCAAATAGCAAACATGAAAGAATAATTATTAATGTAATTATCAAGCTTATCACGAATGTCGGAAAACAATAACTCTTCAATACAACGTACTTTATAAGATTAAAGCTTCCCAAGAGACCCAGAGACATTTACATGTTTTGATTTGGAAAGGAATATAATACAAATGACAGCAAATCACACCATATATGAACAACTCATTGCTCCTAATGAGAAGGTATTGAAAGAAAGCAAAATTCCAGAGTAACAGAGAGAAGGAGGTAGACAAAGCCCTGCCCATCAAAGGTAACTCCTGAAATCCAGGACAAAACACTGTAAAGGTACCTGTCTACACATAATTGACTTTGCTGCTGTAACCTGTGCTCAAAAGACACGACCGTTTCTCTTTGTGGCTTATGAGGACTATGAGTTGATGCATGCCCTCTGTTTCTATCAAAAAAGCCTCCAAGGGGTTAGGAGCTATGAAAAATCAGGAAAAATAATGTTTTGAGAATGAAAAATGAAACCCAAGTGCAGAAGGGAGAGGGAAGGGAATAAGAGGAAGATTTGTCCTGAAAAAGAAAGGAAAAAAAGAAAAATACTGGAGAAAAGTAGAAGAAATAGAAAAAGAGGAAGGGGAATATAGGAGAAGGGGACAGGAGGAGAAAAATTGAAGGTAGTAACATATAACATAAACTAATTACTCATGTTTATTTTTCCTAGAATCTCACCACCAAACCAATGACCTCACTTGCTTTATGATATCAGGTTCCAGAAGACCTGTAATTAGTCCCATTTGACTAAATAACCAAAACTTCTTTTTTTTAAAAATGGGTGCTGCTTTGCCAACATACCTAAGATTAACAGAGACATTGACTGATTACAGTATATTGCCAGGTCATTATTTCTGCTAGTACAGCATTTTTTCAAATTGCATCTAGATTCGAAGAAACTATTTATAAGCAATTAATGTCATATTTTACATTAAATATTGTATTAATTCAAGCTGCATGAATATGCAAGGCAATGTAATTTGCCATCACTTTTGAAATTCCTTAATAGGTAATTTCTGTGAAAGAGGTATTTCAATCATTACTTATTAAATAATATTCACCAATTATTGCCAGAAATAACGTGAAAGTGCTGGCTATTAAAAAATGTATCTTTCTTTGAAGGATATTCCTTATGTAGAAGGGCACAGTGAGAAAAAGCTATACAGCTGATTAAAAAACCACCACACGTGCACACACAGAGAAACACAAAAAATACATTCATCTGCTAAAATGATTTTTGTTTCTGGTAATATCAAAACTTCCTTCAAGCATATTAATTTACAGGTGGTCCAGTTTTACCCAGTTTTATGCCAAACCCCCATGTGTACAAACCATTCAAATGCATGTACACACATTTAACCTCAAGGTAGATTGCACTTAAAGCCCTTTTATTTTAAGGTGGGGCAAAGTAATAGTTCAGAAACGTAACTCTACTGAGTAATGAAGTAAAAGCTATTGCTCATGTTATCATAATTAAACTACTGTGACTGCCAAAAGTATTTTTTTCCATTTGTATATAGCTTGTAAAGGTTAAAAACAAGAAAAACACAATCTTATTTTATTAGTAAAGCTCTAAAGCAATAATTTTTTGAAATTAACTATTTGAGTAAATATATACATGCTAGAAAGAGATTTGTATAACAGAAAAAAGAGATGAAATACAAGAAAAGGCAGTACAGAAATGAAGTAGTTCCTTATACAGAGCTCAAAGGAATTACAAAGTCAACCCTTCTGGAGGTAATATGCTTTTATTTACCATCCCTTCCTTTATGCCTTATAACACCACTGTAGCACCACTCCTCTTAATCACTTTGGTCAATGATTTGCTTGGCTTCTCTGGCTGTACGCTCAGCCAAGAAGAAAAAAGGACTTGCAAAATCCACTCCCAGCAAAACCCGTGAAGTATTTTAATGTAGTAACATGAGTCTGAGCTTGCATAGCCTTTCATGCTGTTAGATACTTGATACAAGGATTATTTTGTCAGGAATGCAAAGAGGCTGATTTTGGAGAAGAGGAAAAAGGTGGACAGTGCGTGAGTGGAGACACATGGTGTAATGGTAGAGGAATCCCATCTGAAAACGACTTAGGATTCTGTTATCACAAGGTTTAAGTACTATAAACTTTGAGGTATAAGATAAAGTATAGATGTTTTGCTCCAACATGAATCTCCATCTGGGCTGTTCACTGACATTAAACAGACATTTCTATTTTACAGGAGACTATGACTGCCTGATAAGAGAGACATGACCTTTCCTTTTCCTCTCTCTTTTCCTCAACAAAAATGGTCTACTTCAAAATGTCATGGAAGTGTAAGAACTTAATCTCAAATCTGTCACAGAACCAATAGATTCATTGCCAGTGCAGTATCTTTTTTTTCATTCTTAACGTGTGGCAAATAGCAATTCAGCCTTTGCTTTCCTAATTACATCTGCTCTTACGCTTACTCTCCATAGAAGTACAGAATGAAAATGACAATGAGTTATATGAACCGTAGATTCCCTTTTTAAGCATTTAGGTTATTAGAATAAATTCAACTGTCCACAACAATCTCTTATCTGCATGCAATGAACTATTTTCTTTCAACAAATACGTGAGGTCATGTTTTGGATGAGACGGGTTAATTTGTAAGATACCAATTTTTTACTTTAGAACACATCAAAAAGTAGCACATGTTTCTTGAGAGTGATGTTGAAACCCTTCAGAATCTAGTAGCATAGAATACAGTCATACTAATACTGAACATAGTAATGCATCAGAAATAATACAACAGCCAGTTTCCTGCAGGCAGGTATTTGCTGCTGCCCTGGAATAGTGGCATACAGACTAATTATACATCTGAGCAGAGCTTTCAGACTGGAAAAGGGAGGAAAAAGAATATAGTGCATTCAAGCCTATCCTGCAGTTCTGTCTATGAGAGCTTTTCTTCCATATCCTACTTTACAATGAAATACATTCCCCCTAATTAAAATCTTGTGAGTAGATGGGACTGGAAGATATTAAGTGTAGTTGTCCACTTGCCACTCTCAATGACAGCCTGTATTTTGCCATGTTTTTATTTATAGAGCAAAGTTTAATGAAGTATACTTGAATTCTCCATGTAAATGCTCTGGAAAGATCCATCTACTTTTTCTCATTGTTTTGAAATACCTTCTTCTGCAGGATAGAAGCAATTTAAATTCATTTGGGGAAGAAAGTAGAAGTATAAAGGATGTATAAAGAACAGATAATTAATTTCATTTTTCCATTCAGCTTTTCTTTTTGCAAATGGTACAATTAAGAAAAGCAGAATTCTTCACTTCCATTTCCCGGTAAGTCTTGATTAAAATATAGCTATAATACATGCTTTTAATCAACTTCGGAGGATGTAGAAATGTGGTATTATTATA
This sequence comes from Nestor notabilis, assembly GCF_000696875.1. Lineage (NCBI taxonomy): Eukaryota > Metazoa > Chordata > Aves > Psittaciformes > Psittacidae > Nestor > Nestor notabilis. The sequence continues at coordinate 202,265 of NW_009945006.1, read as the reverse complement.
GATATTACCTGTTCAAAAGAGATCAATGGATTATCTAAAATGTTAAGAGCGTAAGTTACAGTGAAGACTCAATCTTACAATGAGCTCGGTGTCCTCTGCTTCAACCCGGGTACCCTTGGTTTCCACTGACTTAAAAAAGCTCAGTACTCTGTAAGATGCCATCTCAAAAGCATGTAATCTGAGGCACAACTGAGTTCAAGGACATGACTGTTCAAGATGATGTCATTACAGCAACTTTTTAACACCTTTTTACTCAGTAACTTGCAAAATCTTCTACTTAATTATGAACGGCAAGTAATTCAATAAAATCAGAAAAAGATGTAAGGAATATTACATACTTCTTAACATAATTTAATACTATTCTGTTGGAATTTCTTTTCAGGAAAACTCTTCAAAGCTCAAGCTTGGAATCAAACCTCTTCAGAATTGCTCTGTCTTTTAGTGGGAGCAAAACCCAAAGATCTTCAAAAAGCCTTTAAGGGAAGAAGAGTTTTGCACTTCATTTTAGGATATAGCCCAGCAGGGACCATATGGCTGGGCATGCTACCGTAAATCGTGAACTAACCACTCATACCCAGCAGGCTGTCAATTATTTGTCAAAAGTCAACCAAGACGCATGGCTGAAGCTTCCCTGATGCAACACTGAGTAGGCTACATCATAGGTGAAGTTTTCAGGCATGCAGCACTGAAACGTAATTGCACAGGATGTGGGAAAATACATGAGAAAGCATTACAAGGCAGTAAAACATTATCATGCAGTGCAAAGCGTCCACCTTTTAAAAAAGCCTAGCTTTATTTATGTGCTATCCTGCAAATTCAATTACAGGATTGAAAATTAGCTACAAGTTTTCTGCTTAAAAGTGCTTGTACTCATTTTAGCATGGACTTCTTTCTGTCTCTGTGCCTAAATTATTCCATTAAACTGAGGAACACAGTGACAATCTTCTGCAGCTGCAAATTCTGCTCAGCGCTCTCCTAAGGTGGACTGGTCAGATTAATACCGCACGTAACTCATCTTCTCTGAAACATCAGTATTTCATTTACCACTAGCTTTATGAAAAGATGTCAAAGAAAGAAGAGGCAGCTAACCATAGATATATGCCTGAAAGGGTTAGACAGTGCAGTGGTACTACATAAGAACAAAGAGTACCTATGTTGTCTGTAAAGTGTCTAAGGAAACACCTATAGGTATTATCTCTGAGTACAGTTTTACCTGCATATTTCCATTTAAAAGTTCAAAATCAATGCTTACAGGTGGAATCATTAGCCTATTTCTTCTTTCTCCTTCCCAGTATGTTTTGTATATATCTTTAGGACTATAGGACTGTTATAATTTCATTTAAACAGTAATGTAAAAGTAGCGAAAGATGGTTTTTTCAATTGTATTACATCAAACTCCAGTTTGTAAAAGAAAATAAGGCAATATCCGATAAGCTGGATAAAAGTCATATTTCTGTAACTTGCAAGTGGCAATTTACAGCTAAGAATCATCATGTTTTGGGAAGCCTATGCTGTCACGTTCTTCAGAGCTCTGATAACGAGATCTAAAACTCTGCAGCCAGTTTCCTCAACCAGATTTATACCTTCCCTGGTCTGACTGCCCTGTACCACCCAGGAACAGATTTTGCTGCAAAGACTTATTAGATGAAAAAGAGATAACTGTGCTAACGAAGCTGTCATTGTATGTATTATAAACTAAGCTTGTAATGGGATTATTCTTCGGAAAATTTGTTAAAGAAATGAAGTTTGTGGTGCAGCAAGCTTGGAGAAAAATTAATGAATTCACAGCTGTTCACCTTAATGAACAACAGATTGAGAATATATTATTAAACTCAAAAAGAAAAGTTTGCATATGTTGTCAAAACTAGGTTTTGATCATTACAAGCATTGTGCTCATGTGAATAATCAATTAATAATTGATTAAAGGCTTCCTCCAAATTTATCATGTCGGTACAATTTATTATTTATTTAATTCCCCCCGAGAACTCAATAGATCAGTGTGTGAACAGGTTCCTCCTGGGTACCTTAATATATCTCTCTCTAATAGAAAAAGTCCCATTAAAGTGATTAAGAAGTTGTCATTTTGTTACAGCTAAGCAATAACAAGCTTTGTAGCACAAGAATACTTTTTCAGGAAGATTTTTTTCACCTTCCCCATGTTTGTGTTAAGTAGCAGTTGCATTAGGAATCTTATCTTTCCCTCAGCATGGAAGGAAAGATGTACTTGATCTGCATTAGCCCTGTATCAGTTACAGTAACCATTTGCCTCACACAGAGTTAAAGGTGGGAAGGCAGGAAGGGAAGCATGGCCAGCTCCCAACCCTTACATAAAAGCCAGACATCAATCCCCTTGCTCCTAGGAAAAGGCCATCCAATTCACAAGGCATTTAGAAAATGTTAAAGTAGTGTCACACAGAACTGCAATTTATGGCATTCTAATTTAAGGAATGAAAGCTAACTACAAATCTATTCCTAGAGAGCTACTTTGCATTTAATCCTCAAATAACTTGAAATTCAGGGCTACAAGAAAACCTCTACCAAATGAGGAAAGAATTTGATCATTTCACTGCTTTTCCCTAAACTGCATTCTGGACTTTGGGCCAGTCCTGTATGCATTGCCAGTTTAAATTAACAGCAACAAACATCATGGAGCTTAACGAGCTCCCTGCGGTTGGTAGGGAGGCACTTGGTGGATCCTGCCTGCTGACAACAAGCAGTGCCTGAGACAGTCGAAACTGCTGTTATTTCAGTGGATTAACTATTCATATCAGCATCCTGAGTGTTCAACCATGCGGGACAGCAAGACACGGTGAGAAAACATTTTACTATAAATAATTGCATCTTTGTTATTACAAGAAATTATATCCCTTATACAATTTTTGCCCTGGCCTATAAAATGAAGGGAGTCTATGACTGACCATCAATCAGGGAAGAAACCACAGAACAAAATCAATACATCAACAATTGGGCAGTGAAATGATGGTGAAAAAGAGTAATGACAATTCAGGCCATTAAAAAGGATCACAAACTATTTTGCATCTACAGGTTAATGTTACTCCTTTCAGGTTTGTTTCACCTTGGTTACAACATACATCAGATCCTTAAAAATATACTTTACTGTACTGGGTCTGGTTTAGCAGCCTACCAGGGGGTTAATCCACAACACTTATAGTTAATAAACACATTGATAGTTGTTTCAGTAAACTTCGTATCTGTAAAGTTCATTTAGAGAAAGCATAAAGTAAATACCTTAGGAATTTTTTTAAAATCTAATGCTAAAATAACTTACATGCATGTATCTTACTGCATAAAACTCAACATACAAAACAACCAAAAATACAGCCTAAATGCTGTTTTGTAACTGAATCAGATTACAGAAGTTGTTTTATGGGAAAAGGCAAGCAAACAAAAAAATCCTTAAAGACAGGTAAGACTACAATAGACTACACTGAAGAGATTTCTATCAAATGTAGGCAAATTACAAAGCAAACTGAACATTCAAAGCTATGAAAAATCATAAGAAAACTCTCTTTGAAATATTCTTCCACTACCAGCTCCTTTTGGCAGTCACAATATGCAATATTGCTCATTTACTCACAAGAGTTCAAGCCCTGAACTTTAGCGTGGGGTACAGAGCAAAGTGCAAAGGAGAGAGCAGCGGAGTCAGTATGATGCTCGGGGTCCCACTCGCTTTCTGAGCAGCTGGTCAACCTCTGCAATACAGTAGAAGTTGCAATTTCCAGACAAACACCACCTGCAGCGTTTCAGCACATTTAACTCACTATTAGAGGCTTAAATCAAACTGGCAGCAAATTGTACTGGGACAACTAGGGAAACAACTCTCTTTAGCAGCCTGCACAAACCCTCTCCTGGAGGATGCTACTCTGCAACCCCACCGCAAGACTGACAAACAGCCTCTGCTAGTGCAGCTCACAGGCCAGCAGGTTAAAAGAAGCAGTTTCTGTTTTCCTCACCCAGTTTGAAGAGAGATGTTTGAGGAGTGCCTGTATCCCACTGCAGCCATCCCCCTCTGCAGGATGTCACCCTCTGCAAGGCAGGTGAACAACTCTGTTGTCACAGTTTACTGCAGAGCTTCTCATAAACCAACACTCAAAGAGTTCAGCACTCCTGTTGGGCAAAGGGTTTCCTAACAGCCTTTCTTCTAGTGCTATCTAAATGGTTTTAAAATTTCTTGGGGAAAAAAAAAAAAGAACCAGAAAGTGAAATAAATTTCATGTAGACACTTGCAAATACATGGAATGTACAAATAAAATCAGAATATATTGGGTAGGAACTGAGTGGCTCTTCAATAGAAATGCAGCCTGTCCCTACAAGAATCTTCATACAATGTAAATGGTATTTTGGGATAAGTTACGTCATCACTGTCATCTCAATAGCTCTCAAAAGTTGTGAAAGATGTTTTCAATTTATAGCACTGTATGTATCACCAAGCTATAACATAAAGTGAATTTACGCCACCATAAAACCAGCCAAAAGTCTCCACACAAAATCAACACCATCTTGCCAGGACTTAAGTAGCAGAGCTTATTTTCCAAGGGATACAGGAAATAAGGATTTATTTCTATACCAGTTTTCTTTCATTTAAATTTCAAATTTTTCAAATTACAATATAAGCCTAAAATAATTTCCAGGTTAACTGTAGATGAGCTGTTTTTTAATACCAGTCATTTAACTGGAAGCTGTAGAGGCTCCTCCAGACCATTTCACAAAACCATTCCTCATGTATCTCTTCATTTAAAAAAATTCCAGGTAAGGGCATAATTTAACAAACTTTTCATCTCTAAAATAATAATTTCAAGCTTGCTTGTTCAGATGCAGAATACTCCAAAACCCAGACAAAAAGAAAATGAGGTAATGTACTTTGAGAGGCTGATAACAGAGCTTGTTACAAAGCATTATTTTCCACCTGGCTTTTGCAGACCCTAGAAAATACATTTGGCAAATTCCAATGCATATTAGCTCAGAATGGAAAATACCCAGATACTCTTCAAGATTCAGCAAAACAATGGAAAGATAAGCCCTTCTCAACCATCTGCATTTAGAAATGGTTTAGAACAATTGCAATACGTATGGAAACTGGTCATCAGAGAGATTTAATAGCTTTATTAATTCTGTTTGTTTATTGAAAGTCCTTAACCAAATTGAATATTAATGTTATTTTATGCACGACAACCCAACAAACCTAATCCTCAGATGTGTAGCAACTAATTAAAAAGTTGCATGGATGAGAATTGGGTTACCCTTCACTTTGTCAGCAGACTTGCACATTGAAGCATAGATTTCCTGTACTTAGATTGGAAACGATTTAATTATGAAACGGAGAGTAACTGCAATGTAAATGCAATTTATTGAAACAAAAGATGCAATTGTAACTATGTAAAAGTGTAAATTTACAGACTACATAAATATAACCTTTTACTGTGAAATTATATGTTTTTGAAATACCATTAAAACAGCAGTGAAATGCTGAAGACATGCAGTAAAACTAAGTAAAAGAAAATTAAAGCTTTATAACAAAAGCAGCTCCCTTTCTGCAGAATTGGTCATATTTGCCAGAGATACTGCTCTCATATAACTACTCCTATTATCTTTCCTCATTTTAAAATTACTTTGAGGTATAAGAATAAAAAGAATAAAGATGATGAGTATTGAACAGTTGTGTCTAGACAATAGACTCAAGCTGGCCTTTGTCTCCTCTTGAGAGACCTTCTGAGATTATGTGATGTAGTGCCTTCTTTTTTTTCTTTCTGAGAAATGGATGACTGAAGTCAGCAAATAACTTAGACAAACCCCAGCTTCACAAGCCACGTCAGAAGATTATTTCTCTGATGTTTTATTTTCTTTCTAAGAATGGCTCTACTCATTTTAGGCATTTAAATACAAATAAAAATGGCACTAAGATGAGGGAGGTCTTCTCTTTTGCTCCGAAGAACTTCAAAGGAAGTTCTTTTACATAAAACTATTACTTAAAATCAAATCAGATTATATTTTCTGGTTTAGAATACTAGGCCTTGTCTTAAACCTGAAGAACAGATGAATTATGGCTGTTCATACCATCATTTATATGAATTAGTACTTTGCCACCCGGAGTATTATTCCTAGATGCCAGAGATGAATGTAGAGATATAGAGACATGCAAGTGGTTTATGTATTTGCCAAGATCATTATTTCTTTTATACTCAACATTCAAGAACAGGAATGTAAAGTGCTTGCAAATACTGTTATTCTTTCAAAAATTAGGACTGAAATTCATATCCCAAGAAGACAACTTTCACCTGCTTACAAATAATCTATCTGAAAATACCAAACCAGAGCAGAGTGGGACAAATGGACTGTTAATAACAAAGGAATTTCTTTATATTCTTTTTCCCATTTCTTGTGTTAAAGATTTAAAAATCCACTATATGCAAATAATAGACAGCTTTGAATTTGCGGTGAAATAGTAATTAAGTAGTGACTAGGAGGTTCCAATCTTTAACAGACTCTGAGTGAGGCAGAATCTGACCTTGGCATTGTCCACCTGAATCTCAGGTTAGTAATGTAGGACTGCATCATTCCTGGCAGCGGCTTGTGTGCTGCTTAAGGAGGTATTCCCTTGCTACAGCAACTCAGAAGTGAACCACTGCTCCAGCAAGATGTTAGTACAAGGACATAATTAAAGTTCCTGCTAACTGGAAGAAAAATCAAAGTCTCCTTACCTGATTAAGTACCTCTTGCCCTGATTTTTAAGACAAGGCGTCCAACTTCTCCAAATTAGAGGCAAGATAAGATTGTCTTGTAAACTTAAAAGCATAAAATTGCAAGGTGAGCCAAAACAGCATTTCTATTAAATTTGCAATTTTGGACTCATCAACACACTTTCTGTCACATCTAATTTGAATGTGAAGTTCTCATTTTCCTAGACACACCTTCCTCGGCCAGTGCTTCTGCCAATCCCACCAGGCTTTTGTAATGATATCATTATTCTAATGCCCGAGAGCATCCACAGGCAATAACCAATGTCTTGTAACATAGTAAGGAGCAACCAAGACAGTTCTAGACATATTCTGGAGAGATCTTTAAATGTCACCTATCCTTTGTTCCAAAACAGGCTGCTTTGTTTGCTTCTCCCATGCTTTAAAGGCTGATATACGTAGGCTTTTATAAGAAATCAGAAAATACAGTAAATTAAAGGACTTAAAAACCATATTAAAAGTCTGGTATAAATGCCCCTTTTTAAAATCGAGGAAAACCCCCCAACAACACAAAACCCAAACCCCAGTAAATCTTGTTTCCAGTGAGATGTCAACCCCCGCTCCGAGTCATCTTGTAATTCAACTTCTTGCCATACACACCGAAACAAAGTTATTTATGCCACTGGAATTTTTTTTTTCCTGCTAAATTAAAAAGCATTGAAATGATGTGAGAGTGGTTTTGATTTCTCTGAATCAAAGGTATGATTAAAAATTAAAGCCAAAGTTCCATTTTCCACATTCCTGTGTTAGATACATACGATATGTGACATACGCAAGACTTTGTTTCCTTGTGTGTGCATGCCTCAACAGAAACTAACTCCAAGAAGCCCTTTCCCATCTTTGAAAATCTTACAGGTACAAGCCCTAGACACAGATCTATGCAGTTATTAAGTTACACATGGGAGGCTCACAAGCAGTATGAAGTACTTTGGGCACTCTGAAGCTGGGTGCCTACACACTTTGTACAGCAGTCCAGTGTGCAGTCAGCAGACTGCAACATCACAGATGAGAAATGAGAAATTTTGAGGGCAATTGAGCACAATGAATTTTCACAGTGGATCAACACAAAGTCATTTAGAATGGGTATTTCTGAAGCACTGATACAATGAACACATTTACAGTGTTCAATGGCCCTGAAAATTCACCCTTTCACCTGTGGCATAGCTACTGCTGTGAGTGAATTCTTAGGCAGGTTTTTTAATGTGTATTTATATGCAGTGTGCACAGATAGACGTGTAGATACACACACATGCATACCTCTGATGTACCAATCCGCTTGTTGGCACACTATGGAAGAAAATACCTATTAGAAAAGCTTCACCAAGCTTTAAAAATCCTGATGATTCTTGAGTCTTTCCAGCTGCAAAGTAAACTCCATGATAATTGCAAACCTGGCTTAAAGAATACAAAACCCCATAAAACCATGAGCTGCAGAAATCTGATTAGCTTAAAGAGAATGAATGGGGTATTGTTATCCTCTCCAGTTTGCTGCACACTTGTGACAAGAATCACAGAATGGTTTGGGTTGGAAAGGATGTTAAAGCTTAACTCGTTCCACCCCACCTGTCATGGGCAGGGATACCTTCCACTAGACTAAGTTGCTCAAAGCTCCATCCAAGCCCAGATATGGTGAGAGGGAGTTACTGAACACTGTCTTCCAGCTTCCTACAGTTTTCCTATCATATTTTATAGGATAACACACATACTAATAGATTTTTATTTTCCTTTGGGATTTTGATGCTTAATCTGGGTTATGAAATAACAAACATCAGACCTGCACTTTTTACTGTACAGCTACTTTACTGTACAGCTACTTCAGCTGACCTTGCTTGTCAGTGCTGGATATTTTAAAGCAAGCCTGTCTTTGCATCAAAGCCTTGCTTTAGTCAGTAGCTACTTACATAAGTAGGCATGGCAGCTAACAACAGGTGACACTGTTCCACCTTTATTCTGCACCATCTCCATGCTTCTCTTGTCAGAGAGTAAGTACTTTAAAGGAACCAACAAGTTTCTATTTCTTGACCAATGCTGGTTATTTCTGAAATAGCAATACATGCTTCAGTAATAACCAGTTATTTCCCCTTCCTTTGACTGTTGAATGGATTTGCCAGATACTTCTATGATGTTAGTACTTCCAGACCAGTCAAATTAACCTTTTGTTTAAGAGCCTATTGTCAGTACTCTGTACCTTCAGCACAGCCTGACAAGACAGTTAAGTACAGCAGAACTGGGAGACCCCAAGCTACCATTTAGAGATTTTGGCACATGTCTCTTCTGCTGTTTGGAGGAAAGAACTTATTACTTGTTTCTTACACAGCAGCTACACACCAACCACAGGAGTTTCTTTTCACAAGCAAAGCATTGATGAATGCACCGCAGTGTCAGTAAAGCTGTTCTAAGAACAAAATAGGTCTATACATTATTACTAAACTATAAGGTTGTAAATGATCATCATGTCATTTTAAGAGTAGGTGAATCCTCATTACCCTACTGTCCTTTCCCTTTTGACTTCACCAGCCATCAGAAGGCTGTTGGTGTGTCAAGTAGTAATGACATGAATATGTGGCATGAAAAGGTAACATCTACCAACAAGAAAAGACACCTTAGAAAACAGGGAGCTAGAAGAAGTATACTTAGCTTGATAGCTATAAGCTTCCAATGCCACTCCTTACTTTTTGTTATACATCTCTAGGTTTACAATACAGACTCTAAGGTATTAACAAAAAATCCTGGTTTTCACATGTTTGGAAAAAGTACTGTGATCCCAGTGGCATGAACAGTGACAGAAAATATTACTTTAATGACCACTAATTCTCTGCAGGTAGTGGTAGTATTAATCTTTCCTATTACAGAGGTTTTCCTTCACTTAGTAGAACCAGGAACAAAGCAGTAAGTAACCCTCCTAAATCTTGTTTCAGTTCGTAAGGTTGCTGCAGTACCTGCCAAAGGTGGTTCACTGAGGCATCTCCTTATCTGCACAAGCCAGTTCATAAAGACCCAAAGGCTCTCAAGACCCAGAGTGTCTTCAGGATATTGATAGGTATTCACACACTGTGCCCTTGTACAATTAATAGCCTGATGCAAATCCTCAGTGCCAAGATGGAAATTAATCTGGGCGAGACAGGCAAACACAGGCTGTCAGAAGCAATTGCAGTTAGGAATGGGGAGGCAGAACTTCATCCGCAAAGCTGTTAGCTTTTTGACTTTGGAGTTCAACAGCTGAAATACATTAGGGAAGACAGTTGAGGAAATACAAAGTGCATAGATTAAGATGCTATCATTTGTAGCAAATGCAGCATTCCCTTCCACTGCCACCTCATTCCTGGGAGGATAATTTAAGACAGTTTATTTTTTTGAGATTCTTTGAGAGGATTCTGAGACCTAAACAACCTTCATCAGGGGGTTTTGGGGGTCTTTTTCTCTCATCTTACCCATTGCTTTTTTCCACAATGGCAAATGTCTGCTAATTTGTACTAGTTTCTGTGCTTGAATAAACAGTGAAATGAATCCTCAAATAAAAACAGTCTTCTTCTTTTCTTAACTGATTTTGTAGGTGACGAATGTATTTTTGACAAGGTTGATGGGATGAAAAAAAAAAAAACAGAGAGGAAGCCAATAATTTTGGTTGAAAGCAACCTCTGGAGCTTGCCTAGTCCAGCCTCCTGCTCAGAGCATGTCCACCTAGATGTTGCCCTGAGCTATGTCCAACTGGGTCCTCAATGTCTCCAAGGATGGAGATTCCAGAGCATTTCTGGGAAATTGCTTCCAGTGTTTACCAACCCTCAGAGTGCCTCCATCTTTTCTCTGCTCTAAGAGCCCTGCAGATTGCAAAAAGATCTCCCCTTTACTTCCTCTTCTCCGAGCTGAACACGTGTTATTCCCTCAGTCTCTCCTCACAAGACATGTACACCAGCTCACTGACTATCTTGGTGGCCTCTGCTTAACTTGCTTCAGTAAGTCAATGTCTGTCTTGGGACAGGGAGCTCAAGCCCAGACAGAACATTCCAGACATGGTCTCAACAGAGCTGAATAGAGGGCACAATGATTTCCTTTTGCCTGCACTCCTTGCTAATGCAGCAGGTATGTGCTTGGATTATCATACATTCAGTGTTTTGCAATTGAAAATCTCCTTCCTATTTATCCTTCAAGTCAAGAAAAAAACATGCAAGTCCAAAATATACTAAGGTCCCAGAGGTCAGGCTTGGAAACTTCTGTTGTAAAGGTTATTATGCCAGAGTAACCTCTCAGAAAGGGCTGACGGAGGAAGAAAATATCAGAATACGACAGAACATACTGTGCAATGCTTTTCAAAGCTCACTCCAATCAGCAACCAAGGACACAACCTCAGTAAGTTCTTCATAAGTTTACAAATGCTTAAATTACAGATGCTCAGAGAGCATTAATATCTAGCTTCCAGAATATTGCATTTGGTAGCACATGAACTTTGTAGACTCAAACAGAATTTCTTAACTATATTCAACACAAACGGTAGAAGCAAGTATTTCAGATACTATCATAAAATCAGTAAAAATACAGATTAGTTTACCTGCCAACATTCTAACAGTCTAGACTGTACTTTAATTATATTCTGAAACTACTACAGAGATGCTGTGCTACAACTGATACTATCACCTACTAAATTATTGCTCTAATTCTGAACTTAGAAGTCACTTTGCTGCAGTTGCCCAGACAAAAAGATGTGAGAAGCTCTGTGAACCCTCTCCTCACACAGTGAGAAACTGAGGTAAAATAGTAGATCCTATATCATCCCTGTCAGTGTAATGAATGTAATCAAGGGACTTGAAAATACAGTTTGTGCTTTTCTGCAGAAACACCTCTTATTCCAAAGAGTGACCCACCAAAGAGATGGAATAAAAATGTGCTTTTGATTATGATCACCCCTAGGATGTTTTCTGTACTTCTCAAGCAGAGCTCAGAAACTCCAGAATTGTCCTTATAATTTGACAGTTAACTTGTATTTTCATCAGATAATGACAACTAGAAAAGAATCGTTATAATTTTCATTGAGTTTATAAAGGTTGTTTACGAGCAAGCACAAGCACCCATTCTGCTTTGGCATTCTATAGCATATCTGCTTACTAGTTGTTCAGATATTTCCGGCTTGATCTGCTTTTTAGTGGCTTTCCTAATAAACTTTAAAAAAATACAGGGTACAACTTACTAAGGATAAACCACCTGAAGAAATTAAATTGAAGAAGAAAGTTGTACCACAGCATACTGTATCGTAAGCCTCTCTTAGTCTGATAAGGTTAGCTCCACAGCAAATGTAGTCAAACCTCATGTTGGTCATCTAAAACACTGTGACTGTGAATTCAGCTGCTGAGTTGATTTGAATCTTCACATTAAAAGTATCTACAAAATCTTTAGCTACAAACAACACGTGGCACAAGGCTTTATAATGGACTGATGTCCCTGGAAACAAATAGGTGCAAGGAGAAAAACCCACTTTAGTCTTTAATTGCAGTTAGCAATTTCTATTTATTCATGCAGCACTCCTTTCCTCTTTCAGACAGCATAGCAGAAATAGTGCCCTGTCCTCTCCAGCCATTAAGGCTTGTGTCACAGTGAGGGGAAATGGGAAAGCTCAGAGAGGGAGCAACAGACAAAAAATTATCCATATTTATATTGCTATAAAAACAGAAGACTATATAAATGCAGTGCAATGCCAGCTAAACTGGTGCAGTTGACAGGTATATGGATTGAAAATATGCTGGCAATTAGAAGCCTTGGCTAAAAAAAAGCAAACACATACAACTTTCAAAGCTATGCTACTACTGTCTACACATTTCAGCCATCTCAAAGCTTTGGCATTAGTTCACAGCTGGCAAGCAAGGAGGACCTACCCTGGCAGGGGATCCTGTGTGGTTTCTCTCCAGTCTAACAACCCCCTTTCTCAGTACTGAAAGGGATCAAATACCTTTTACTTCAAGGACATGATCTTCAGCAGCAGGCCCAAAGGAAAGGATTAAGCACTCTTATAACAAAGGCAGCAAGTATGAACTTCTCTGGCACCAAAGCAGCTTTCATGAGACGGGTGCTCTGCATGGGTGAAGCACTCCAGAATCATCTGCTACCTTCTGCTGGATCTATCTCAGTGAGCGAGACCCCTGGCAGAGGCCTGACTGTCTGGTCCCATGCAGAAACCTGAAGGAGCTGCAGTTTCCTATCAGTTGATGTCCCCAACATCTGCAGATTGGAGCCCTGATGGAGAAGACTGAAATTTATTTTCAGAAGTTCTTACATTTTCCTATTTTTTGAACTAGGCAGGCAGGGGACTGAATGAGGCTTGAGGCTTCCCAGGGCAAGCAAGCAGGTGATTTTGGCAGGACTCAGGGGCATGCTGTACACTGCAAGGTTGAGGTTTTATTTCCTCCTCTGGTAATTTGTCAAACAGATTGCTATAAAGAGTTACAGAATCAAGAAATGTCAGACAAATACAGAAAAGCTTTGAAACCTTTTGTGATAAAGCAAAATTAACAAGTATAGTTACAACAGCTGCATGCACAACTGTGTTTCCAAGGCAACAACTCACAATCCTTAGAGCTATAAAAAATCCTATACACCACAGGGGAGTTGTGAAATTAGGGAGACTCCAGCTAAAACAGAATATAGAAAACTGGACTAATGCAGAGAAACAGCAGGAACATTGAAATTATGAAACTCACACTGCTTTTAACAGCTGCAGCCTGAGAGCACCTCGGCCATGTTTTGGCAGAGTCCTGGCCTCCAAGTCTGTCACCGTGCTCTCCCTTTGTCTCCAGATCACCCACTCACCAGTGCCATGGGAAAAAACCTCTTGGCCTAAAATTGGCTGTGCAGTTGCTGTCACTCTGGTTATTTGCAGGGTAATGGCATAACCTTGCCCATGTTTTTTGCTGGCTTAAGCAAATGTCTAGGCTATCAGCAAACCAGCGCACTGGGATAAATTCACACTTCAGAATTGCTTAATGGAAGAAAGAAGAAAGCTCACTGTTCTCCTTTTAATATTATTGTTGTGCTTATGCGACAATTAAATGTAACACTTTAGGATTTAAAAAGCAACATTTGTCGTGTATGAACTCATCTATAAACATATTAAAGTCCTCAAAGCCAAGTAGCAGGTTTGCATACAGAAGCTGTCCCAGTTTTGAAGGCCTGCAGCTGCCTAATTCCCAGCACCTGGACAGCCAGAGGGAAGCTGGGCCATGCAGCAACACTGCCTGCCTGCCTGCATGGTTCTTGGAGTGCGGAAACACAAATGCTCTGACAACTTTCTAGTCACAGATGTACCTGCAACTGCAGTAAAAGCTCACTTTGCCGTAGAGGATCATTTGTAAGCAACACGCGTGTCTCTTGGATGCACTGGACTGTGTGTCAAGTAACTAGATATGTGTGTGTGAACATCAGAAACAGAGAAAAGTAAGTTTAGGGAATTAAAAACACGTAATGAAATACCATGTATGGGCATTTGGTACAAACTGCCAATTTAAAAAGGCATGTATCTTTCCTCCAAAGCATTAGAATTTGCAGTGTGAAGATTAGGAAGGTGCAAAATCAAGTTATGGAACTTGAGAGATATGTAATTATTAGCACTGGTTGTTGGTACACAGATGAAAATATCACGGATAGGTAATTAGGCACTGAACAGCTTTACTTACTGGTAAACAGGAATCTCCTCTGTTCCAGTTGTGTGAGTCCAAGTCAATAGGACTGAAATCAATAGTTATTTTGCATTTAAAGACAAATAAAAGTACACATTTGTTCAATGCTCCTGCAGAACCATTGGCCATGTTTCTATGCCACTGGATCAGCTCTACATTCAATCCCTTCAATTCTTTCCTCTAAATTCAAGACAAGCTCTGTCATGCCTTCCTGAGAACTGCAGGATTACAAATATTTGATTTGCATTTTTTTGCACATAGTGAAGTTTCACATTTAATCCTAACACTCCCTCCCCTTCACACCGACATCTCCCACTGCTCGATGGTACTCAGGACACACAAATAGTACAACTTCATCCTGGAGCACATTCCTCCTGTCTTAGTAACGTCTCCTGTATAGGTGCTGATCAAAGACTACGTGACAAACTCTATATCCTGATCCTATTTCCTTCTTTCATCAAATGAGTATAAATAAGAGATGACTACAAACATCTCAGCAGACATACCTGGGGAATTTTCAGATCAAGACCATTGTGGGTTTTTTTTTCTTTGTTATTTCTATGAGTAAAAACAGATTCTGATTGCGAGGGAACACTTTACAAAGGCGGCTTTTGATTGACTAATGTGAGCTGTGATCTCTTCCATAGCTTCTTTCTCTTCACATCCATTTCATTTTAACAGTGGTATCTGAGCCACACAGAATGATTCATGACTTCAGGAATCATGTCAGTGGCAGAACTCAGGCCAGTGCTTCCAGCTTGCTCAAGCACTGGTTAAAAGAGTTAAAGACTTCTCAAGATGTTTAAAAGACTTCAGGGGTATATTCACCACTGTATATATGATATATACTTATCCTAGAGCAAAGGCAGGAGAGCAGGACAATGTATATATGCGCTGTGAAAAGAGCTAATTTTTACAGGCTAATGAAGTGACTACTGAATCTTAATGCTTTATGAAGTATTAATCACTCATTCCTATTAAAATATTGAAGGTATTACATACTATATCATAACCCCTACACATCAGTGATAAAAAAGCCTATAAAAAGAAATATGAATATAGACTTAACGGAATGTGTGATTTTTTCCACAGACTTCACTGTACCATTTTTTCATGTTTGTTAATAAAGGGACTGAGTTGTGGTTTTGAGGTTGCCTCTTGTCCAGTCCCCAGTGTGCCCTCATCCCCAGACACACTCGGGCCAGTACTCCTGTATTTCCACAGAACCCAGAGCTCAGTCTGATCATACTGAAGCTAAAAAAAAAAGATCCTTTAATCCTGTGGCAAAGGGCTTGGACCCGCTCTTTCCAGGAAATATTGGTGTTCAAGAAAACACAAATGGACTATGAAGCCCCACCTCCCTGCTGAGAGAACAGATTTTGCCTTTTCTACTGAACGTATTGTTAGCAGCTCAACACAAGGGGAAATATCAATAGGTTCTTGGAGAATCAAAGCAGCCTGTATATAACACTGCTTTGTCTTTGATGATAAAGCTAATTGTTCTCTACTTTCTAAAATGCCTCTGGGTCTCCTATAGATTTTCAATACATTATTTTTCAGCCACTTCTACTGGACAATGTAAAGCTTTCTTAGCATTGCAGTCAATAAATGAAAATATAAAAGTCTTTATTTACACTACCAGACAGGGGCTTTAATGCAGCCCTTGTAGTGCAATACATCAACATGTCTATAGCTTTCCTTAGGGTTTATTCTCTCTCTGCCATAACTACAAACGCGTCTAAATCAAACCAAACACCTGGAGACTTTCCAGTCGTGTTTTCCTATCCCAAATGAGTAGATGTCGCTCTACGTGTCATATACCCAATCTATACAACACTGAGTAACAGTTTCAAAGTATTAGGGAGAAAAGGAAACAGTCACACTGTCATATCCTCCCATTTTTGTGATACAATAATTTGTGCTGTCATTTGTTCTTTTGTATTTACCAAGAAGAAAAGAAAGAACACATTTGTAATTGCCTGTATCCTTCAAATGGAAAGAACCCAACTGGTTCTAAATAAATAGATACAAGTCACAGTAACTACTTGCAAAAATTTTAGAATGAAATAGCCCTAAGCCTTTCCAGCAGCATCTGCACAGATTGAACTAGATTAGATGCTAAATCATTTTCACAATTCAGATACTTGATATTTTATCTGTTTAATAGGCTCCCAATTTCTTCCCTCTTTGCAACTGTGACAACAATTACAAGTGCAATGAATATTGATATGACATAAAAACAAGCCATTTTTTTCCTCACACTGCTTTTAAATATGCAATAGATATTTAGACACTACTAGTGTTGTGAATAGCACAATTCACTAACACAAATGACTGTGGACAAGAGGTGGCTGAAATGTCAAGCATAACAAGTCACAGACAATAAGGACAGATTCTTAGGATAAAAAAAAGACAGACACATGAAAAAGAGGGAGAGATATTGCAGGGAAAATTGTTCTCTCGGCATCTGAAAACAAACAACTTCATATCTACCCGATTTCTTTAGGAAAAATCCTGACATATGCACAAGTGTCAAACAAACATGAGGTTATTTTCAGAGATAGGGACACTGCAACATGCACCACACACCAGCTCTAAATGCAGTTCTCATCTGAAACTCATAAGGAAAACTTAAACTGCAAGGACTGTGAGCGTGCTTCCTTTGCTTTTCTACATGGTACATTAATACATACCTAGAAGTGTGTAGCTTTTCTTAATTTCAGCTAATAATTAGTGTTCTGAGATACATTAGGGATGAAATCAGTTGGGAGACTTGATTTATGTATGTTGTTTCAGGGTAATGGATATAGCCTAGCAGGTACACACTGTAAAATTAAGAAAGAAGGGAACATTAAAAAATACAGTGAAATTGGGGCGAATTTCATGAACATGTAGGAGAAACAAACCTTTGTATTTACAGTTTCAGCTTGTGTCAACCAATAATTTGACATCCCCAGTAGAATGTCAAATTTTGATGCATGCTTTCAGATAGAATATTGACAACCTGCAGAAATTTCCAAACCATTTTATGGTTTAAATTGTGTTTCACTTGTAATGTACTTTAATCCAGCCTTCTCATTGCTACTAATAAGTTATACACATACTTTTCTTTATTTATTATGACTGGACATGAAACCAGAATACAAGAGCCTGAACACTGAGTTACTTTACCACCCCTTTGCAAATTAAATATGTTCCATCTGGTTTGGTTTTCTTTATATTGAAAATGTACTTGTACTCTAAACATGTGCTGATTATTTCACAGACAAATTAATTAAGTCATCAGAAAAATATCAAAACAAGAATAAAGTATCAGATAAAGGAGATGTTCGCTTAGCAACTTATTTACACCTCCTCAACAGTTACAAGCAAAAAAAGTACTTTAATTTAGTAATAAAAAAAAGGGTAATTTAATAGACAGACCAACACTTAGGAGATCTAATGGAAACAGAAAAGCTATATAGGAAATCTTTTCAAACACTGTATGGCTCTCTTCTGTTTGGAGTTCTGTCAAACAGAGTGAGTTCATACCCAAATAGGAGGTATGTCATGATATATCAGCATAAATAACTCACTGAGAAAGAAGATGGCCTTGACCATAAAGAAATGGTTACTACCAGTCATGCAGGGTCATCCTTATAGAAAATTTATGTACTTTTCAAAGCTTTATGGTAAGATATATTCATCAGAAGTTGTTCTTTTCAAATCAAAATCACAGATTTAAAAGCAGACTCATGTAATATCTGCGCAGCTTAGCATCCATTAACCTTACAACCGTTTCATTTGTAAAACATGGAGGAGGATCAATTCCTCTTCCAGAAGTAGCATAATGACATTATCAGATTCATAGTGTTAAAATAAACATGGATGAAAGCAAAACAGCTAAAAAATGTATCTCATGTCTAGCCTACATCCAACAAAGTGTTTAGAAATTCTCAAGCAACTTACGGCTTTGAGCAGCTGGATCCAACCTCCCAGCACATCTTCATGTGACCATGGCTGCCTTCTATTACCACAACTTTCCAGCATTGCTTTCATATAATTATATCTGTAATATTATGATCGCTGTGAGGACTGTTGTGCTCAAACAGATACATTTGCTGTAACCTGTTTTGGACAGAAGTCCCTGCAGTTAATTTTTCTAACATAAGATTTGTCTGCTTTCCTGAAATTTTGCCAGCCCTGCACCTCAAGATTTCAATTTTCCCCCTGTCAGCAGCACTTCATTCTCCTGATTCACATTCTGGTTAGTGCAGTATAAAAGGGACTTCCTACCAGTCATACCTTGTACAATTCAAGTTTTCAAATTGTCTTCCTTGAGAATTTTACGAACTCCCAACAATTAATGCAATTGCTGACAAGCAGCACCAGCTAGTAAATAGTGCAGAAAAGCTGAGGCTGGGTCCTAAATAACTGTATTATTTTACTCTCTCTACAGTTTGATGACTGTGATGTCTTGCATCTCATTTTGATTACTGAAATCTCGATTTTCGACATATTCACAAACAGTCCTTATTCTTTCCAATATTTTGTTGCTTCCAAATCGGTGGTTGTAGAAAGACACTGTTTTATTGTTACAGCTGAAATCTGTTCAAGGATTTTCATGAATGGTAAATCAGTTTCTTTCCCATTTTACTTCCCCTGCCACACAAAGGAAGAGCTGCAAACTGAACACATGCTTGTCTCATACCTTCCCACAGCCCATTTGCTTGCTGCTAGGACAGAAATTGTCCATGATGTCACATATATATGCACATATATTTTTAGACACACACCATTACATATACACATGAATGAAATAATAAAGATAATGTTTCTAAGTAGTCACTGAAGTGATTTCCAGTTGCTCCTGCAATAATTTGTTGGGGCAATATCCTGATACATA
Organism: Nestor notabilis; assembly: GCF_000696875.1. Classification (NCBI taxonomy): domain Eukaryota; kingdom Metazoa; phylum Chordata; class Aves; order Psittaciformes; family Psittacidae; genus Nestor; species Nestor notabilis. Next base: position 182,964 of record NW_009945006.1, on the reverse strand, counting down.
AAACCGTGATTTGTAATGGCTAAAGACAATTTCCTCTCATTAATCTGTTGCAGTTTTTAGCTTATAAATACTAGCACCTTGTGCCACTTGTGGATCATCTTGTCTTTGATACTTTGACAAAAGTCATAATTAATCTCTCCCTGCTGCATTCCTTCCTGTTCGTAGCTGCTGGTGGTTGAATATTCCATGCAAATTCCATATTCTGAAGGCACTTGCTCCACTGGTACTCCATGCCATCCCAGGATTAAAGCCAGTCAGAGCTATGTGCCACTTCATAAGGTTTCAGACGTTTCAGAACTACAACTCAGCTCTGGCTGCCGGTTAGTTACCAATTCAGCAATGCAATTGCTGAATATGATTCTGTAGCTGGACTCAACAAGGCCCATAAGATTTACATGAGAGCTTAAAATTCTGAATTTGTGTTAGAAGTGTGTTCCCATTATCCAAATGAGTTTGTCTGGACACCTCACAAAGTGTACATTGGGCAGAGTTGTGACATGAATTTTCTAACTGTTTTACAGATGAGAATAAAAAGAAAACAGTGTTCTAGAACAAAATTCCCGGATATATACCAATGCTCCAGTGAAATCATCATTCACCTTTGCATCTCCAAGAATCAACAACATAAAGCTTCTGAACCTCCTTCCAGCCACTCAAACGAATCTTGTTGGCAATTTTCCTGCACCCTCCACACTGTATTTTGTGCCTCAAAGTCTACTCATTTACATTAAAGTGGTTTCAGAAGTGCTTTAGCTTTGGGACTACCCTGACATTCAAACCTAAGACTGAGCTTCAGTATTTTGTTTTTCAAAGAATTATGTCTAAACCTTCTTTCCTTTGTTTTGTTTTTTTCTTTTTTTAATCACCTCTAAGCTTACTGTGTCACTCTGATTTACCTCCAGTCATTGTGCAAAGGAGGATACCTGTATCTTCACTTCGTCACTCCCATTCTAAATTACAGCCACAAGTATAGCCCAGTTCCTAAACACTGATCCGTAATCTGCATCTTTCCATGCAGTTAAAAAAATTCTGAGTTCTGTTCCTGCAGGAACATAACATCAAACCTCTGTTCTTTAGAAGCAAACCAATTTCACATTAGCTTCTATATTGCTTTCAATAATCTCATGTAGCACATATTTACCTTCCTTTAGCACTAACCCCATTCTTCCTGTAATCAAATTGATCCTGTATTTTGAGACACAAGTTTTCCACCACTGTTTCCTTTTTACTCTGTTATTGTCAGTAACTTCACTGTATAAATAAAATCATGCCTTGTGCAATGAGATCTGGAAACTCACTGCTAATTGATGCATTATTAATTGCTAAGTCAACTAGTGGCAACAGGGAATCCAACTGCTGTCTCTAGAGGGCCAAAAGGATTGTCAGAGAAGTAGCTTTTTAATCAGCTGCTCTGTTTTCTTTCTTTCTGGGAATGCAGTCTATGTTGCTTTCCTGAAAACATGCAAGTGGTGATAGTTAGAATACAAAGAGACCCTACGCAATGGCCTCAGTATGCTCTAAGAGAAGCATACTTTAATTAGATTATGTCACTAGAGTTGCTTAGTAATGACTATTGAAGGCACAGAAGAAGAATGCTACAACTGTAATTATAGTACCTGACAAACCAATACATTAAGTACCAGATACCTCTGAATTTACCAAGCTTTTCCTTTCCTGTCTTTCTACTGATACAGTATTTAAAATGCTTCACAGATTCACACATGTGCAGCATGACAATTGATTGGCACAAAGTGATTTGTTTTCCTGAATGATGCCGGTATGATCCTCACTCAGTCTCCTATTGATCCTTGAAACAAATATCATCCTGCTCTGGTTTCATTAGACAGGCTCCCTCGTTAATTACCGCTCACTCAAATCTTTTGGTGTTTCATTAAGGTGAACAAATTGGAAGAATTAAATAAACAATCCATGTCAGCTGCCGCTGTGGTGTTCTCATTCCCGGCCTTTAATTCCCCAGAATGCCAATAAGGAAAGGTTGGGTATTCTCCCCCTTTCTTTTTTTTCAGTATTTCTGACATCAAGTCACAACAAAGCGGTGCAGTGCACCATAAGAATTGACTAAATCAGATTGGAAAATAGTCTGAAAGACTTGGCTGACTACATCCCAAATCCTTTTGGACTTCAGGGAGAGTTCTTCTACCTCGCTGCAGACACATGCAGTTTCACCAGCTTCTCTGCAACAAAAGAGAATCCTTTTCCTGGATCAAAAGGAGTTGTTTTTCTCAATTCACATGGAAAAGAGTGAGGGACTAAACAGCAAAAACAATTTGTATGGAGATTTCCAAAATGAGTGGCATTAAATTGCTCTGATAAAAACATTTGAAAATGGGTTCCGCAGGAAAAAAAAAAAAGAAAATTACTTTCAAATTTCCTTTACAAATAAATAAGCATTTTTCCTCCTGTGGAGTAAAATCTGGAAACCCGAATAAAAGGAAATAGCAAATTATTTACTTAT
>NW_009945006.1:154930-180477 GCF_000696875.1 Nestor notabilis | reverse complement strand
TCCCTACACTAGGTATAACTGCTTTTGGAAGGCTGCAGAACAGTAGACATTGGAATAAGATAATATTCCCTATAGTGAGGAATACCTCATACAAGCTTAAGATTCAAGATGATTAAGAATAACCAGGGCACTTTTTACTAATGAGCCTTTTACTCTGTGTGATCTTGGACTTTAGGAAGCATCTAAATCTCCCCGAGCATATTTAGCAGCTTTATCAGGAATAACGTGATGATTCCCACACCTCTTTCCATTTCACTGTCATCCAGTCACGAACAGATATCCTTTTGACCTGCAGTGAACCACTAGAAAAACAGAAAGCAGCAGAATTTAAAGCTGATGGTTTTTAGAATTTTCCTAAAACCAGAAACATCAGAAAATAATTCAGCTGCTGTTTAAATACCTTTTTTCCTGTTCTTTTCACTTCTTTACAAGCCTGCCCTCCCCAGGACACAACCTTTGCTGAAAGAAAGCCCAAGACCATCTAAAGCTAAGCTGCAATAAATAATGGACCAGGAGGGGATCTGGGCAAAAGTCCACTGTCTTTTTTCAAGATAACCACACTCTATGTAATATTTACACTAAAGAAAGTGAGAGACAATAAACGTAAGATGTAAGCCAGATGATAGATTTTTGATACTTTATGTGACCATTTTGAACATACACTTTTTGGGGATGGGGGGCTACTATTTAGAAAAAACCCCATCTGTTCATTTTTAGAAGGATACAGCACAAGCACCAAGAACTAATGAGCACCACTATCATTTGAAAGCTGCAAGAATTAACAGCAATATTAACAAACATTGAAATGAACCAGAAGCCAAAGGAGCCCAACTACAAAATGAGGTTGAAAATACTGATTTGTCATCTTCCCTTCCTCCTCTATCCCCCTTTCACTCTCCTTTCTCTTCAGTTTTCTATCTTCTACTCGTCTTTATCTGAAAGGGACCTATCAGCTATTATGTGGCTGGCTGGTAGTGATGAGACTGCCAAAATGTGACAGCCTTATCTACAGCACAGCCCTGCAAATTGCCAACCATTGATCCAGCAGCCTGTGCCAGCTGATCAGTGCAAAGCTGTTTTGATTTCTTTTCTTCTGGGAAAGAAATGAACGTCTCTGCCAGCAGCCACCATCCTGCCAGTGCTATTCCCCAGCCAAACAAAGGCCCTGAAAATTAGAATTTAGTTAGATGAATTAACATGACATCCCTTTCTCCTCATTTCATTTTTGCTGTATTATGGATGTTGCATTCCGTTCTGAAATGCAAGGAAAAACAATACAATTGATTATAATAATTTCCCTTCAGGCTTTATGTACATAAATGTCTTCCAGGTACATAGTTTAGCATTGCCAGATCCCCATAACCTTATATCACAGGAGCTTTCCAAAGCAGTCTTCTTCTATTACTACAATCAAATTTCACTGCTGAGGAAATTTCAGCTAGTTATGTCCCATTGCGAGAAGGAATAATATTTTGCTTAGTTTCTTCTCCCCGAATGAGGTCCTTGTGGGATCATTAGAAAACCTCTATTTATTTACCTCTGGAAAAAAGAAAAATATGACTCCTCAAAAGGCAACCTCATGGTTCTGTTTTTACATCTACACTCTACAGCTTATGTATATATTTGTCCTACAGACTGTAACAGCTTTCCAGAAATAAAGAACTTGTGTATGCTTCAACATACAGAACAGGGTAGATACACCCAAGAAAGATCAACAATATCACTTTCTTGGCTAATTTACACAAAATGGGGCATTTCATAGCTTCTCTCTAAGTCTGAAATCTAAATATTCTCTTCATAGGCAGAGGTCCATGGATAGGTTTTTATTTCCTTTTTTAGGCTAATCAGTGACTTTGCTGAATGAAATAATAGCCCACAGGTTGGCAAAGAAGAACTTGCTGATGCCGACATCAGATAAGATTTGTAACTGAAAAGATAGAGTGTCAGTCCTGAAGCTTTGACTCTTGCTTTAATATACAGCAGGATTAAGTGGAAAAAAATAAAATTCAAATGATTTTGTCTCTCTTTACACCGAACTGCCTATCTAAACTGAAAGATTTGTTTTTCTTCTCCTTTTTTTTTCCCCTGAAGCATTTCTGTTTCATCCTTCAAAAGTTTTTCATTTTATATCATCATTTCCTTTCCGAAGTATTTCTCAGTTTAGCTAAACTTTCCGCAGAGGCATGCTTTTATTGGATTTGATTTTACCTCTGCAGACACTTTCAGATCATTTTCTATTTTATTCTGAATTCCTGAAATATTTTCTGGAACTTTTGATTGACTCCATTACAACATTTTGGTAAGTCAGAATATTTATCAGCCTACACAGTATGATGCAATATTAGCAGGGCATTCATTAAGCCCTTCCTGTCTTCACAAATTGGGGTTGAGTGTATCAGGAAACCCACCCCTTCTTTCCATTTGCAAAAGATTTGTTGCCCCTTCACTCAAAATAAAACATGTCATAGTGATGGACATCTTCTGGCTCCAGGCAAGTCTAAATCTGTACAGCCAGCTCAAAAATGTAACATCAGAAAAGAACTCACGCCTCTCGTTACATCAGAGAAAGATGTAAAATATGCATCATGGCAGCTGAACTCTTCAGAGGAAACTGGGTTTGTCACACTTTATAACACTTCTTTCCAACTGCTGTGTTACCTTTACTGAACTTCAGTGCATGGGATAAATCAAAGGGGACACAGGCAGTCAGCGGACCACAGGCAACCATTAAGTAACATTAGAATAGCCTTCTGCAAACATGAACAACTAGGCAAGCCCTAAAGAATATTAAAATGCTTTTTATCTGGATTCCTCTATGTAGATTTGAGTGAGATCTCATCCCTGTCCTTCTGGGAGGAACATATTTAGCATTACTGCACCACAGGTTTTAATTCCTCTTTTCGATGTTATTCATGCTTCCCCCCTCTGCCACCCCTTTGAGTCTGAGGTCCTCATTGCACTTGGATAAACACACAAAAAGACAAAGATGCTGTACCAATAAAAAACACTTGATGAATCAAAAACACATGCAGGAAAAGAATGAATTGCTACAAGTAATTAACAAGCATAAGTTAATTCATACTGGTAACATATCAAGGAAATAACTCTATTTTCCTCCAGTTCCCTTCAACAAGAAGTACAGACTGTAAATTCTGCTGCAACTGTAGAAGTTATATTCCATATTCTTCTTGACCACTATGTAATGCTAGATGGAAAAAACCATCATCCACATCTCAATAGAGCACTTACAAAGGACTTAACTGAAAGCACATGAGCAGCTGAAATTAGAGTGTCTAGTTAACCAAAATTAAGTGGGCATTTAAGTGCTAACTTAGATTAACATAATTTTACAAATTTTCATCTTGGTATCTTCTTCTGCATATTGGAGAAGCATCAGTTTATAGTTCCATGGGAATACCAAGTTTGGAATCATTGCAAACAGTTTTAATTTCTCATTAAGATTTTATTTGCTGACTGCAAATGCGGTGGGGTTTAACTGCAGCCTGTGCTTGAGGGCTCAGGAATCAGGATAAATTGCAATTATAATAATTTCCTTCCACTTTCTTTCCACTACTTTTTGCACTTGTCTCAACCATGCCAACAAATTTTAACCAGCCAGAAAACTCTTAACAAAATAAAGAGTCACTGACTGACTACAAGCAATTTGCAAAGGAAAGACTCCGTCAGAACCAGCGGCAGAAAGAAGAGCAACAGAATGCAAGCCAACATTTCCCAAGCTGAAGGTCTAACAGCCTATTGACAAAAGCAGGCAATGCCAATTAACAGCAAATTACATAAACAGATGAATGTGCAGTTCTGAATTCAAGACCGTGTTCATCCACTGCCTACTTACCGAATTAAGATGTGTTGAAAGCCTGGGTCAGGAACTCTCAAAAATCATACATCAAATATGCCATTCTAAGCTGCTGCTTTATTTGGAAAGCCTTGGAAAGCCTTATTATACCAATTACTTAACAAACAACAAGACAATTAGAAAAATAAATTAAAATAATGGTGAGCAAGTTTCAGACATGAGCAAGAATATCATCAATCCATGACTTCAACACAAAGAATTAGAAGAATTATTCCCTTAGTGTGATTTTTAATGCTTTTATACTTCAGAAAAAAATAAATGAGATGAACTAGAAAGAAAAAGGGCTAAAAGAATAGTGCTGTAAAATGAAGATGCAACCTGCCATCTTTCTACTTGTTTCAATATCACTCCTGTGATCTCTCGAAGCCTAACAACTCTCATTTTGCATACTTTATCATAGGAAGTCACCCTAATTTTATGCTACCTCACAGTGTACTTGCAACCTTTATACTCGTCACAACTCTAGTTAGGTAAGAAGTCATCAACAAGCTATATAACAGATCATCATGCTGTACACTACACCACTGTACTATTTGATGTCTCAGAATACTTAACTAGGGCAGAAATGAGATTATTTTCCTGCTATCATATTGAGTCCAGAGCTGGTGCAAAATCCTGAAACTGCTTCTGTTTGGAGCATCAATCCCAACCAGTTCTGTAGCCAGAAAGAAGCAGCAGTCATTAACCTTCATGAACTATGTTTCCTCAGTAGCACAGGAACAGAAAAACAGAAGCAGAGAAATAATATTTGAGTCATGTGGGCAGAAAAAATGTTTTGGTTCTCCAAAGGTTTCACATCCTGTCCCATTTTAAGAACATGCTTGATGTGAACAACCTGTAACTCCACAGGTCCTTCTTTACACCGGCCTTGACTGTAAACAAAGGAGAAGCCAATTCCCACCTTGTTTTTATTACCTTTAACCATAATATTATTCAGTCTGCAGACACAAGCGACTTTGTGGTTTTCTGTTTCTGCAGTGTCTGTTTTCCTCTTCAGCATCAATACATGTACACACTCCCTCTGAACACACACACATACACCCCCACAAATACACACACAAATACACAGAAGCCTCCTGGCATTGTGAATTCAATAACAAAAAGAAATTATGAATATCAGATTTTTAACTCTAACACTGGCATATCTTTTGCTTTGCTCTCATTGCATCTGTGAGCTCCTAGTGAAGCTCTGGGAATAGAGATAACTACAGAGGCTCTCCAATGGGCTCCCAGTGCAGCTCAGTGAAAGAACAGAGCTTCACACCATTGTCTGTAAACAGGACAGAGAAGATAAGAGCACTGAGGTCATGAGCCTGGACTCCTCCTGAAACTGCTGGTGATTCTTTCAGGCTTCAGACGAGCAAGGGGAGGGATCGACAGCAGCTAAATCAAGCACAGGATTCCGTGTGAGAAAGCCTGTGAGAAACACATCCTGCTCAAAGTGGTAGCACTGTGCTGCTAAATAAAATGGTGGTTTATTTTGCCTTTTACAAGCTTGTAGGAAGGTGAATTGTTACAGGGATCTGACCTCTGCTAGCTGCTGCCCATTCCTAACCCTCATTATCCACTGGAGCACAAAGCCTGCCAAAGTGCTCCTGGGCCACAGGGTAACAGCCCTGCCACAGACAGAGACAGCCCTGATTTAACCACACCGTTGGAGAAGGTCCTTGTAAGCCATTATTCTACTGACTGAAAAATGAAGAAAGATGTTCACATTTCAGAAAGATGAATGCACCACCTGTGCTTAAAACACTCACGGTGTGGTCTCTGCTGGGAAAGGTCTGTTTTAAGGTACACATCTAATTATCACCCATTCTTACAGACACTATTTTTAGAGAAAAGGTGAATCAGGTATTTCAAGTTTTCCTTCCCCTCGACAGGCTGCTGCCATTCCCACTTCAGTTCTTCAGTTGCTTAGGGTTATTTCTCCCAGCATTCTGCATGTACAACGTCCCATCAAGAGCCACTGATGTCTATACTGGTCTATTAATATCACATGGCAGCTTTCACTTTATTCATCCAGTTTTATATGAACTCTTATCATAACATGATGCACTTTTTCAACACTGCCTACTAATTAGTTTACACCCTGAAGCAGGAGCATTAAGAATCTTAGTAAACAATATCTTATGTAATTAATAATTTTATTTACATGCTGTAAATATCTAATCCTTGCCAAATCTAAGCTATTTAATTGATGAGGTTATGTTGTGTTAAATTCACATTTCTTAATGCAGTTTTCTTTCTTCTTCCCTTCTAATACTTGCAATATGAACAAAGTTCACTAACGAGAAATGAGTCAGAAACACTTTTCTAAGAGAAAAACTACGTACACTCCTTGAACACAGAAGTCAACCTGGACAAGTCCTAGTAACAACACTGCAGGCCGCAGAGTGTGGATTTCAAGCTAGCCAGTGTTTGTATAGTCTCTATTGTAAAGCTGGGTCAACTTTATTAGCTAGAACAAGCTTATCCCACTGGTAAAAGCAGCCTCTTACAAAAACGTTAAATTATGTACGGAACAGTACCTGATAAAACCAGCAGTGACCAAGCTTTACCACAGGAACATCCTGCAAATAAATCTACTGTCACAGAGGAACACCACTGCACAACACACTGTTGAAGTTTTATTTCAATTGCCATATATATGTTGACCTGTGCAAAATAGGCAATTATTCTCTGTATCATTTATTTGTATATGAAGCCCTAGATCAATCCATTATTTAAATAACACTCAGCTCCAGACTTCCTTATATATTCAACACCTTTCAAATTTTGATGGAGGGAGAGAAAAGGCAAAAAATAAACAGGGTTTGACTCAACTCAGGGGAAATGTGACACATATCAATAATGGGGAGGCAAATTAATCTTAAAATTACTGGATTTGACAGTATAATATACACATAAGATTTATTTCCATCTTTTCCTCTGGAATATATTGAGCTTGCAATACTTCTACTTGCACTTACCCATGTGGTTGCATCTGTTCCTCTCCAGAGCAAACTACAATTCTCTTTTAGGTAGAAACTCTGCAGAGAGGCATGTTTGCTGCTTTCCATGAACAACCCTGAAAGATTGCTCAGATGAACATGATAGAAAATTCACCTTTTTGAAGAGGCTGGCATCAAGCACTTACATCCGTAATATCATCTTGGCTGTAATTCAGAATGTCATTTAGACAGATACTCAAATCCCTTTGATATTAAAAGGTAATACCCTACTGAGGTGAACCAAAGTTAGACAAGCCTGGAGTCTGAAGCAGAGTAGGACTAATTTATGAGAAGGTTTCTTAACACCAACAGATGGGAAGGAGAGAAAGTTGGAGTACAAATGAGGAACATTCTTAAAACTGGAAGTACAAGAACTAGGATTACATAGTACATACAGGTATATTCTGTATCCAAAATCAAGCTGTCTTCTTGCACACCTGTTAGTGTTTCAGAGGTACACAATTCAAAAAGCTCTGAAGCCAGACAATTGAGAAAAAGTAATCTAGATCTGGTATTAAATATATTGCACAGAGAAACAGCATTTTGCATTTTAGAAACTACATTTGCCTTGCTACTCAATGGTTTCATAAGTTACCATTAAATAATGGTAATTATTTGCCATAGCAACTATAACAATATGTAATTTATATATAGTTTTGGGCTGTAACAATAGGTCCATTTCATTAAGCAGCACAGCTAACACACAATGAAAATGTCTGTACTTTCAATCAAACAAAAATAATGTGTTTGACAACAGGGAGAGATGGTTATTTGTCCTAATTTTGCAAAACACTGGTTTTCTCCAAATCAGAGTGTATTTCTGTTATTGATTATATTAAACCAGATCAAAGCATTTAGTTCAGTAGGAAAATACAAAGTCAGTAATTTTGATGGTGGCTTAGAAACAACCAAAACTGAAGGTAGTTTATATAGTAATATTTCAAGGCATATGTTTGAAAGAAACCTTCAGGGTTTTTCAGCCATGCCCATTAGCATGTAGGAAAACTTACACTTGTCTAATAATTACCGCTAGTGGCAAAACTAGAAAAAAATAGAAAAAACACAACTGGAAAATAAAACAGAGCCCTGACGTTTCACTCTGATCTTTCCCACTTAGCTTCATATATGTCGGATTTTTCTCCCTGCTCCATAGAAGTCTCTCAAGAAAAAGGAGAACTATTTTACGATTAATAAACCAGAAAACCTCATCCTGACATTTGCGGGTTTTTTCCCATAGTTACACAAATCTGAGCCTGTCACTACTGGTGGGAGGGCTGGGGGGGCTATGGAAAGCTGCTATCATAGTGCCAGAGCACATCATATGCACTGAGCATTGCAAACCTGAGACAAACCTCTGGATCCACCACAAGTATCTCCTGATGGCAAATGAACAAAAAGAGTGGAAGACATTCAAAGTCTTAGAGGTTATGAAATAGAAATGAACGATCAAAAGAAGATAAAGGATCTTGAGAGAATGCAGGCAGATTTGATGGAAATAAACAGGTTGGAAAAAGAGAAAGCAAAAATCCAAAGAAACTCATCAGTTTAACCTTGGAGATACACCCAGGAAGAGAAACAGCCAGAGTCCTGTGCTCATTTTGGGGACTGACAGCAAAGAAGTGAAATAGCAACCTAAAGACAAAAAGGTGCAACAGATTTACTGGGTATCTTTGATAAATTACTGCAGCTCTCCATGTATTTCAAATTGTTCCACGGTGCTGCTGAGGAAAGACTCACTGGTGTTGCAGAGGAGAAACAATGTGCTCATCCTAGTATTTACTATTTAGTTCCTACTGTGAGCCTGCAAACAGGCCTCTTTAGTGTGAACAAAAAAAAGGAAGCACACTTTGCCACCGATGTACATTATCATGATGTTAGAAGCTTCTCTGGTGCCACATTCTGTGAGAGAGCTGCAGCATTTTATACTTTAAACTTGTGGTAGACATTTCACAGTAAAAAAAAAAAAAGAGCAAACCCCAAACGAAACCCAACAGAAGACTGAAAACCAGCATTAAAGTGTTTCAAAGCAAAATTCAAAGCAAAACAAGATGAATTTCATCAGTTACAAAGCTACGCTACCCTTTACACTTCCAACATAAGTCCATCAGTAAACATACACCAAAAAAGTCTACTGTGTGTACTCTACTGTCTTTTCCAGCTACATGTGAACACAGCCCTACTGAAATCCAAGAAATCTTGCTGCCATCCAAGAATTTAGCTGGGCATTGCATTATTCTAGAAAAATGGCTGTATTTCACTGGATGACTTCAGTCACTCATCACTAGGAACCCTTTTGGCCTCTTTGGTAAAAGCTACCTGTGATCTAGAAAATACAACTAGTTGGGCTCTTAAGGCTATCTGACACAGAACCCAAATCTTATGAGTTATCAGATAGCTCGTTGCAAAAATAGTCTCAAAAATGAGTTTATTTATTAATGTCTTCCATCGCACTCAGAATGGTTTTATTTTTGCATATCAATAGTTAACAGGCATTAATAATAGCAGCATTTTCTGAAGTCCTTAGATCAATCTGAAGGGAAACGTCTTCCTAAAGAACCATGCGTTTCCACTAGACATTGTAGTATAATGGAGTTAAATTATTTAAATGTAATTACAAATACAAGCAAGGCACTGAAGCCATGTACCAATATTACAAGCTGATGTGGTAACAATATATAATGCATTTCTATGAGGCATGCTATGAATGCTAAGATTTTTTTTTTTCTTGTATATGGAGGAGCTTTTAAACTATTTGGGCCCAGAGAACTTTCATTTTTTAATTCTTTTTTGTGATACTTTCATTTTTTAATTCCTTTTTGTGATTCCTTTTTTTCCTTCAACAGATTTCTTGTACAAATCCAGTTGCACTGTGCCAACCAGGCTTAATGTAAAGCAAAGAACCAAACAAGAACAACTACAACAGAAGCCTCAGAAAGAACAAAACCAACAGTAAAACCTACTGCAGAGGAAGCTGAATGACAGACAACTGACAGAGAATCACAGAAATACTTTTACACTCCCCCACTCGGAAACAAGTAAATTATATTTCACATACAAAAGCACCAAGATGACATAGTGCAATTGCTTGAGAAGTGAAACCGTAATCCTAATATATCCATTTGACTTCAAATCTATGTTATTATATCCTGTTGAGAACATTTTTCCTTTTAGTACACAGTTTCATACAGGAAAAGTAGGTTGACAAAAACATTTGAAGTATGGTTAGAAAAAAGGAACAGAAAAAGCAAACAAAAAACCAGCAGGCTGACTTTTAGTAGTTATCAGCTAGTAAGTCAAACTCTGGAGCTTGAGGGTAAGTGGTAGAAGGCAAGAAACAGGCTATAATAAAGATGAACAGAAAATGGACAACACAGACTAAATAATAAGTACTTTGAGTCTCCTGCCTGTATTGTAATCAACTTTTCCCTTTGTACTGAGTCTGAATGATCAAATCAAAAGCCACACAGACATTCGGACATTATTTTACTGCAGCCAAACTGTTTTAACATCTCTCTCTCTCTCAAACTCCCTATTCAAGAGAAGCATTAAGACCCACTGCAGTCACAGACCAGCTGGAAGCCTACGCTTTATTTCTGGTATTCTCATTTGGCTCTTGGGCCCCTGAGGAAATCTTTGAAACAAATAGTGCCTCCGTTTCCTCCAGGTGCCTACTGTGCTACCAAGGCTTCCAAATGCCAAAAATCTCAAGTTCTAATTCAAAACCCCCACTGTTTAATATTTTCCTTAGAAATCTGCTTCAAGAAGTGATAACATGACACTCAGAGATTTAAGAGATTGCAGAAGGATTTAGTATATGAATCTTAATCAAAGCTGTAAAGCAAATGCAGAAAAATCTTCCTAAAATATCCAATGCAAATGTTGTGATTTTCAATCCAGTCTTATGATCCCTAAACAAATGAGACTGGTAATACTGGATAAGAAGTTCCCAACTGGAAAAAAGGATAGGTACAATTTATTCATTTGGTTTTTAAAGAGTTCTGACATCACCAGATGGAAGATGCTGTATACCTCACCTAGCACAGTGGCTGTTTTAGAGTTCCAACAGAAATGTCTGAGAGGGGATCCATCCCATCACCCCCAAGAAGGAATAAAACAAAATAATCTGTCATCTTTTTCCTTACATGCCAGGTTTCTAGGACAGTATCTTCCTTGAAGGTCAGGTAGCCATGATTGGTTTTATCCAGATCAAGAAGTAAGCAAACCAAAAGTGTGTCCCAGGAAGTTTTTCGAGGGTCCCCGCAGGGAAGCAGCTCCTGCCATCGAGCTGCTGGTCAGGTTCTTCCTTATCCCTGGAACACCCTCCTGCACAGGTGAGTTCTGATCCAGCAGAAGCCAGCAGTCACTCTGCTTCCCAAGGTGCCTGGTGTTCCTCACGGCAGGAGCATGTCCATGTACCCTTTTCCACATTGTCTTATAGGTTCACAGCTTCATGGAAAATTCAAAACGAAGGACTGCTTAGAAGCAAAGTCTTTGCTTCATCAGGATATGCTGGTTTGATGTCTTCTCTTTCCAAAGCCAGCAGATGTCATTGTCTCCTAATCTTGTTTTTCTTATCAGAAGTGATACATTTAAGTCAAAAGCTCTCATTCATAAGCAGAGACAAATTTAGCTTAGCTAGAAATGAGGGAAATTGGCTGATTTGCCACTTCAGTTCTTTCCAGAGGATTCCAGCATGTCTAGGAAGTCCCAGTTCAGGCAGACTGCTCTGCAGGCTACCTGCACGTGTGGCAGTGTTAAAGCTCTCCTTGCTTGATTGTCATTCTGTACCTCCTGGCTTCTTGTCCTCACTTACGTGGGTAGCGCAGGGACTTGTTCCCTGGTGGGGAGCAGTCCCCTTCCGTACAGCAGCAGCAAAGCATGAGCACTTTAAATGGCAAACAGCCCTTATGCTTTGTAAGTATTGCACTGACTTGATTTCAAAAAGGGAGCTGCAAGATAAATGGTCTGTGTGTGGCAGCTCTTAGCAGAGTCTTCCTCGAGTGATAATGAGATCAAAGCAATTAGGGTTGAGGCAGGGGGGTTGTGTTTGTGTTTTTAAATGTTTTCTGGTAAGGTAAGAACTTGCCATCCACCTCACAGCTTCAATGAATAAGAATATGGGGCTGCAGAGCCTCTTGTTACAAGAAGAAAATGACATGGAAATGAAAATAGTCATAAATACAGAAAAATCTTTTCTAAAAGTACTAAGTTTCACTTGTCAAAGAGGGAGCAAACCTGAGATTTTACACCTATTCAGTCTGACTTGTCTCCTTATTCAGAGTATGGATTTTTACATGCCAATTTTTCAAACTATTTATGCTTTCAGTCCCACAGGACTCAGCTCACGTAAACAGTGCCTTTGCTTTTCATCATTAACGTGTTCTTACTTCATTTTCTGCAAAAGCATCCATGTTGGGTTTATTTCCTGATTTGAAATACACTTATATTCTCACTCAACAACAAGCACAAAAATACAGTGCCACATTGCTAAGGGTGCTACAACAGAAAAAGTCAGTCACAATCATTTACCAGTAACAATACAGTTTTGATTGGAAGTCAAAAAGCTGTAATACCTTGAACGGTGACTCATATACCCGCTTTATACAGAATTTTGTCATATTTAACACAAATGAACATTTAGACTTCAATCACACTATAAGCTGCTGCTACAGAAGTCAGTTCCATAATAAAAATATACTCTTCTGCAACTAATGAGCATAAAAGAGGTTTTCTCATTACCACTATACTCATTGTCATTATTTTAGGGAGTTCATTAACATTGTTACATCCTACTGCTTTCCTAGGAGTTCACGATCTAGCAGTTGTTATTACCATTGCTGCAGCAGGCAGAATTAATATTTTGGAAGTGTATCATTGTTAAAAATACACTCCAGAAGACACCTCCATGGAATACGGAGAGCAAAGCATAACGTTACTGGTCTATGCATGGAACTGTAGGATCTGGAGCCTTCCTTGCGAAATTAATATTAGCATGATTTTACTACGAATAAAATCAAACACCCAAAACCTCAGTTTGGTGTTGTGACTGAGGCACAAAAGTAAGCATAAGGATTTCTAGATTTTAATTCCAAGTTTCTCACTAAATAGATGTTTTTGGATATAGTCAACAGCATTTCACATCAGACAAGATGGAGATTTCACATGTATTTATATTTCACTGCAATACCTCAGTGTGAAATTTGTCTCTGTACAGGGAAGCCATGCAGCTTGCTAAGCACCTCAAATTGCACTTTTTCCGAATGTGTCTTTTAAAATGGGTTGCAGATGGTATGCATGAGTGAATTGCCAAATGTTGGTGTTACAAAATTGTTTACTGAGATTCCTGCTTCACTGTTCTTACACGGTTTCCATACAGGATGTACACATCTTAGGTGGGCTTTGCTGCAATTTTGAGAAGAGTCTATCAAAAAGCATATACAAAATAACAAGAAAAATAAGGTTGGAACTGATAATTCCAGCAGACATCCAAACATGGACAAGAGTTCATGAGGTTAAATGATTACATATTCTTTCCATTATTTGGGATAGCACTTACAGGTTCTTAACCTACTGCTATTACAGTGTATTCAAGTAATCATCCCCTTAATTTGTCTCCAGTAAAGCAGCACTGCTGAGAGAAATGCTTCTTGATGAAGTGAGTGTGATTTTTCTCAGAGACATTTATTAATTTTGAAATTTCTATTGTAGTATTTTTTCAGCAAGTGTGTGCATACCATTCTCTCCTGTATACAACAGCAACACTGAAGTAAGAATAGGCACAGGATTTGCCTTGAAACACTAGCTTTTATTTCAATTGCAAGTTTACCTGGTCAACACAACACCTAAAATGGGCTAACTCATTGGGCTGGCTGGCTGGCTCACATTCAGCCTTAGATAGCTTCAAGGCTAGTTGCAATTAGGTTGCCACATTCTATTAATTGATATCAGAAATTCTATGATAAATGATACAATATTATATTTAATTCCTATATATCTTTCAACACCTGCTTCCATTATCTGAACCTAACACTCTGTGTGTTCCTATTAATTACGGAATGAGATAAAAGAAGGAAGCTCTAAACTACTGACATGAAAAAGTTTAAACTTACATAAGTCTGAGATTAGCTGTAGTTTAAGCATTTTAAATACATACTTGGGAAAAAGATCCTTAACTAAATACAAAGCCTGGTAGAAAAGCTGGAAGAACTTATATTTACTGAAATGGCATCAGACGCAGGAGGATTCCAAAGGGTTTCCTGAAAACAGATCTAGCTATGGGACTCTGATACTTAAGAAAATAGTTTGTGCTGTGGACCAAAAGCAGTATCCTTCCCCTCTCACTGTGAAGACCTGTAATTGTTCAGAAATCGTTTAGTACTTTCATCTTTGAGCCTCCCTCCCTGATCAGATACAATCAAATGCACTAAGAACTAGTCCACCAATGGAGCAAACACCTTTGTATCAGAAACCAATCAGTTATCATTAATGTAATTATTCTTCTCATCTATACAAATATTAAGTTATGGATGTTTATAGACATGTAGACTAAAATCTCAAGTTTATGTTAAGTGACTTCATAATGTGGGTGTATGGAAAAACCTGAACTTAATTAGAAGTACCACCTTTCCCTATGCTGCAATTTCATTCAAGTTTGAGACATAGAGAATTAAAACATTTCTAATCTAGTTAAATAGGAGGTTCTTTAGATGTGACACTGTATTTTTGGAAGACCTAAGATAAAAAGCTAAAACCCCCATCTCTTACACTATCTATGGTCTTGCTATTGTGCTTCACCAGCTACCCAAATTGTTTTCAGCAGTTCACTATATCTATAGGGATTTTAAATTAAATGTGAAATACAGTACCTGATGAAGAAGGCTAGTATTTTATACACAAAACCACCAAGCAATAGGTCTCTTGTTGCACAGCATTTTGGAGAAGTTACAATGTGTTAGTAACAGGCAATCCAAAAGAAAGAAAAATGATAGTCTAGAAAATATCCCATGTAAAATATCAAACTACATTTGTAAAAAAGAAAAGTTTCCATATAAAACAATGTCCTATAAACTTCTAAATGAAGGTGAACCTTCACCCGAAGAAAAACTGTTCTGTCAATAATATGCTAGTGTTCGCTGCAGTCAAACAAGCACTTAGAAAGCAACCCTAGTTTACTGCCAATATAGCCCTGGGTTTTTTATGCTAACGTTTTATGAAGACAAAAACACCATTTGAATGTCAAAGCTTTTGATTTGGGGAAAGATGATCAAAGGCTCTGGAAACAAATGTGAGTACAATTATTTTTAAATTTGCTTATGCATATCAGTGTGTTTGTGTGTGTATGTGTGTGTCTCCTCGTTCCCAAAATGTAGAATGTCTCTGCCCCTAAAATGTCCCATTTGTATCTCAGGTTTTTTCTCTCCATCATGATCTAAATTCTCCACAAGACTGCAATGGGATTCAGTAACTCCATCAACAAATGGAGATTATAATGTGCCTTTAGAATTATAATTGATGGGAAAGATAAAATAATTCCTATTTTATGATGTGCTTGAAGGCATTCAATTGAGAGACCTTACAGAAAGTTGAGGTGTTCTTATTTCTCTAATCTTTAAATAGGTAAAGAAAAAATTATGGCTAGGTTAGTTCTTGTTTCACTGGAGAGCCAGAATATTCACATCAGCAGAGTTGCCAGATGCTAAACTTCACTCTTGCTCAAAACACAGAAAGTTTGCAAGGCCTAAAACTCCCAAATATACTGCTTCCCACTGAAAGAATTACAAAAACGCGTAAGGAGTGGTATGTACATAGGCTTAAAAAAACCTGAAAACATCAATACAAGCAGACTTGCAGGTTTTGCAGCTGGTTTTCCTTCACTCTGCCAAGGCCACTGGAGTAGAGTATCAGATCACAGGTACTTTCCTGCTGCTACCAGCCCCACATACTCAGTGAAATTTGTCTCCCAGGAGTAATGAATTCCAAAGAGCCCATGATGTATACTGATATGGATTCACCTCAAAGGAAAACAATTCCCTGCTCTCTAGCTAACTGAAGAGTGGACAAGTGGGCAGATTTTATTTGAACTATGGGATAAACCTTTCTGCTGTGAAGCATTTATTTTGGTACCTCCACAAAACCATTTGTCACAGCAGGAGAGGTGCTAAACCCATTGTGTTAGAAAATAATTTGATTCATGGCGCTTGATATGGAATCATCCTGAGGCGGCAAATCAAGCTTTAGGCACTGCATCAAAAGCTGTAAATGGTGAAAAATGTATTTGGAAGCATGGATTCCATCTTGCTGGGCAGTAATATGAAACAAGTCTCATATTAAGGATATAGTATTTTAGGCAAGAGGCAAGTGTGTTAACTGAGTGACTCCATGCTTTTGACACCAGTCTTTCAACTCAGACATCTTTACTTGAGGAGAGACAGATAAAAATCACCTCAACATTAAGACTGAAGAAAGCTATGGTTACTGGAAGTCATAGACAACACCACCTGCTTGCTGTGACTCAGATCTGCCATTAGCAATTTCTCTCTCCTTCAGAGAATTCCCTTCACACACCATCACTGACATTCAAGCCAGAATCAACTAACTAGCTCAATTATCCCAATCATTTTAAGCTACTAATGCAATTATGGAAATGTTACTTCTTACTCCAGATCACATCTCAATGTACAAACACAAACTTTCTCTCAGGTTCTTCCACATCCCTGCTTGTTCCTTTCCAGAAGCTTCACAAGACTTCTAAAGGAAGCCACTCTTCACAGACCTCCTTTGACTGCATAGCACGTTTCAACTCACACCTGGAATCACTAGGCATGTTTCACCTTTGTCAGCAAGGTTCTTATGAGGGAGTATAAAAATATTTTTCCAAGATGTTGGTGGGCAGAGTAATATTTTTTCTACAGTTGCATCAGTTCTATTATGTTTTTTGCTGAAATAGATGTTTTATGACTTTTAATGAACACGATCGATTCAAACTGTATCTGAGGTCGTTATTTTACAAAAGATGGCATACAGGAATATTCACCTGCCATATATATTCAAGTGTACCTTCATGGATCTCTGAAATCTATTAAATTAACATGGACATGCAAAGCTAAACTGACCCTGGAAAATGCTACTGAAACCTTGTGTCATTAGGAACTTGTTCATTGGCACACACCGTTCAAAACTATGTTTGCTCCTACATTAACCTTACAATCAGCAACCAGCTAAGGAGAAAGAAATGGAACCAATATTATCAACATAAAAAAAGGACATGGAGCTGTTGGAGCAAGTCCAGAGGAGGCCACAAGGATGATAAGAGGACTGGAGCACGTCCCGTATGAAGACAGGCTGAGAAAGTTGGGGCTGTTCAGCCTGGAGAAGAGAAGGCTGCGTGGAGACCTCAGAGCAGCTTCCAGTATCTGAAATGGGCCAATAAGGATGTTGGGGAGGGACTCTTCGTTAGGGACTATAGTGGTAGGACAAGAGGTAATGGATTTATACAGGGGAAGTTTAGGTTAGCTATAAGGAAGAAGTGAGGGTGGTGAGGCACTGGAATGGGTTGCCCAAGGAAGTTGTGAATGCTCCAACCCTGGCGGTGTTCAAGGCCAGGCTGGACAGAGCCTTGGGCGACATGGTTTAGTGTGTGGTGTCCCTGCTCATGGCAGGGGGGTTGGAACTAGATGATCTTAAGGTCCTTTCCAACCCAACCCATTCTATGATTATGCCTATGGACTACCCAATTCCTCTGGAGAAAAGGAAAATTTAGAGATAGCAAATAGCAGCTCGATGTTTAAAGCAAAATATTAAGCTAAACGTCCTTTGCAACAGAGAAATTTTCCATCATTTTGTTCTTTTCCTTAAATTTTCAATACCAAAGCTCTGCTTCAATTTGCTAGAAATTAATTTCTCCTTTAAATACCTGACAGAGCAAGTTACCACAGAAAAGGGTTCCTGGGATTCAATCGTTCTTAAAAACAAAACTCAGCTGACTCCATGCAGAGTTTTCCTGACAATGAGGGTACACATAATGCCTTGTCCTGAAGAATAGGACAATTTCCTGGATGACCAAAACACTACAACAGACTCTGAACTAAACACAGATTCATTGATCTGGATTCAGGTGATAAACCCATTTCAGCATCTAAGTTGAACACTTGGTTCAGACTCTAATAGATTCTTTCATACTCTGCCTTCTTTGATCCCAAGTATCCTCCAGCTACTAACCTTGAAGGTAGCACATAGATTAAATTCAGAATGATACACTTAAATAAGTTGCTGTTAGCAATGTGTTATCGTGTGACACTCCAGTCTATGAATTCTTTCAGTTGCCAGTGACAGCTCAGTGATAAACTTCCCTCTCAGCCATAACATCCCCCGATGCACCTTATTTTCTCATTTGCTTTTATGTGTAACAAAATGTCATACAGATACAAACAAATAAGAATATAGTGCATTAAATATTACTCACACTAGCATTTTCTTAACAGACAATGACACACACAAGAGATATTTGTTTCTTTGGAAAATACAAGGAAATCTCAATGAACTGTCTTGTTCATCTTCAAGCTCAGACCCCTAGAACAGACTGCATACTGAGATACCTTTTCTCCCTGTATCTCCAGCTCTATAGTAATGTATATTTTTTAGAATATAAAGGTTTTTTAAACCCATTTTGCCTGCCTTTCATTTTAAGCAGTCATTTTCCTCCAGTAACACCCTTATGATCAGAAAGTTTAAAGAATCTGGGGCTTTTTAAAAGCTGGTATGGAGGACCTCACAGAAAGCATGCAAAAGCCCTATTAATTAAGGTAACTACTGCAGAAAAGTGTGTTCTGCTGTCTCAGCATCATTTAGCTGACCCAAAAAAAAAGTTGTTTGTTAAGCCATCTAAGCTCCATGTAAATTATAACAATAAAAGACTAAGCTGAATTGCATTTAAAACAGAAATTTAAGCACATTTTTCTTCCCTCTGAAGAAGCGGTGGAAGGAAAAAAAGGATATACAATTTCAGGAGTAAAGAGAGTATCAATATTCAGTAGCTCCTAGCACAGACACATCTAACACACCTAGTACTGTGTGAAGCACTGCAATGAAGGTGCACAATTCCTAGTTCTTTACTGTTAAGAATAATGCCAGGGATTCTAAGAAAAAAAAAAATAAAATAAATAAAAAGAAATGCAATAATATATCATTCTCTGCCAGCAAAAACAAGAAACATCAATAATCAAGACATGTTACATAGTTCAGGGTACAATAAATACTTTACTTGAACAAATCTGTCAAGCCCACATCAGAGAATTTTATGTAGCACAGAAGAAATACTATATGCACGTAAATGATTTCTTTCAACAGACCATTTATTAAAGTGGGTCAATAATCCCATTTATTGCTTACTGTTCCTCAACCTCTCTAAAGAATTTAAGTGGTCGTCTTAGTGTTCAACACACACATACTGATGCACACCAGATACCTACAAGCACATCAGAAAAATGAAAATCCACATTCCCTGATAACTCAATTGCCTTAACCAGGAGTTTTCTTTCTCTGTGCTCTGTTTAAATGTAAGCACTCAGAAAAGGCTATATTTTGGTAACAACACAGAATAAATAGGAATACACATGCCCTATTTCCGGATGAACCTTAAGGAAGTCCGCTATGCTTCATTTGCCACGCTGTCCAGCCTATGAGATCAAAGTAATATCACACCTTTTCAAAGGTTCTAAGAATATGAGCCTATTACAGCATGGAAAAAATTAGGTATTATAGAGGAATGTACAACAGAAAAACTCCTGACAAATAAAGCAACTTATAAATGAATCATTCAGCAGTGTTCATACTCTTGATACCTTTTCCCGGAGACAGCTTTCCCTCCGGAATACTGACAGACACACAATTGCATGAAAAGATAGAACTTCATAATTTCAAACAGCTCTTATTAAAAGCACGAATAAAAGTAGTAAACCTACATAATTTTTAATTTTAATGTTTCCAAAACACATCTATATTTCAATCCTGCCGTATTATCACTGCTATGAAATGAATAAGCTATGAGAGGATATGAGGAGGAGGGATGTTTTCCAGCTGGTACTCCAATTACTCAATAGAGATTCCAATATTTTATCTAAGAGCAATAATATTCATCACAGAAACACAGGGTCAAACAGCAAGTTGAGTTTGCAGACATGGAGAAGCCTTGCCCACTTTACTGCTGGCTACTGCAGATCTACCTTTACCCTCCTGTATCTCAAGCTACACACTGCTGCCCATCTCCTGTGCTAGTTCTGATCATCCGACCCTTTCTTGAGCCTTTTCAACACACTGGGCTGGTACAAAGGCTTTAACTCAGTCATTACATCAGTACATAGGACAGCATTGTAATGAACCCATGCGCTTCTCTCACTGGAAGATAAAAGCAGCAACAACCTCTTGAACCAGCATTTAAATACTAGAACTAGAGAAGTGAAACTAAAGCGGTTTTACTCTTCAGGAAGCAGCTTAGGCAGGTTCCAAACTAGGTATTTGTTCCTGGAAGCCCTCAGTATTGTGGAGAATCCCGTACTCCAAAAAATAACCAAAATTGAGTATTCTAATTTTAAGTAAACACACACAGTCAGAACCCAATTAAAAAGGAAAAGGGCTTTGCTTCACACACAGGAAATGTGTATGAATCTGAAAATAAACTCATGCAAAAAAAAACTGGTACCCCTAGAGCTACAAGAAATTATTTAACAAAAAGAAATGAAGTTAATGAATGGCCTGAAAGGACTGACAAGATTTATTTATTTCTTTGGCATCAATGCCCAAAGAGCAGCCAAAAGAGGTGGCTGGAAGAAGAGATACATATGTTCTCTTTGACACTGGTTCCAGCCTATTAACAGTACTGAAAACATATGCTGCTACTCACTCATGCTTATCAAAACACTCTCCTTACACAGTTGCAGTCCTGCAAAAGAACGAAATCCACAAAGATCTGATTTTACATTAAAAGCCTAATTATGTGGACAAAACTATTTTTGGCAAGTCCTCTGGGCTTCCGGTACTTAAAGCACTGGAACAAACTGACAGCTTCAGAATTCACTATTCCACTCAGAGATACACTGCATCCTTCTTCAGCAACAAATACTTTGGGTTTGGTTGTTGAGGGCGGGGTAGGTCTTGGGCTTATGTGTGTTCTGGGGGGAGAGGATTCTTTCCGTATTATTTCTCAAAGTATCCTGTTCACTGCCCATTCTATCCACCATGCTTCATATTACGTTTTTCTCTGTCCCCCTCTCCAAGCTAAACTTGGTGATAGAGTATCACACTTCCAATTTTGCTACAATTAAATCGAGGACTGTAAGGTAAGATGAGAGGACACTAATCATTGGTTCCTCTCCACCACCACCTTCCTAGCAAATGTGTAACTAAATCAAAAGCCACCCCTAGTCCTCTGAAGCTCTGTGGTAAATTACTTCACAGTGAATTGCTCCCTTTACTGTACAGATGTGTGTGTATGTATTTACATGTAGCCACGCAGCTATATAGCACTTCATTCTGAATTATCTCACAGAGACAGGAACAAGCTCTTCTTCATAGAATCATAGAATCAACTCAGTTGGAAAAGACCTTTAAAATAATCAGGTTCAACCATTACCCCAGGACTGCCAAGACCACCACTAAAACAATGCATTGAGGGCCTCATCCACATGGTTTTTGAAGACTTCCAGGGACAGTGATTCCACCACTTCTCTGGGCAACCCGTTCCAACGCCTGCTCACCTTTCAGTGATGAAATTTTTCCTAATAGCCAATCTAAACCTCCCTTGGAGCAGCTTGAGGCTGTTGCCTCTTGTCCTCTCTCTCTCTTGTTACTCAGGAGAAGAGACATGTATGTGCAATACTGGTTGTGACTAGGGATGAAACCCATACTTCCTGAGATGAATCTGAAGCTGAATCTTCAGCTGTTAAAAGATTTGTGAATTCAATGGAACTTGCATGCAGGATATTCTGAGCTGGAAGCAGAGTGAAACTTATCAAACCCTAAATAAGCTGTGCAGATACAAGCCACACGGAGGAGCAAAATTTTAGTGCCTGGTTAAGATCTATAGTTTTCCAAATACAGCAGAAAATGTTTAAACATTAACAGCCAGAAATCTGAAACAAATGGTGTTGGATAAACCTCCCTCAACTGTAAACATCTGAACTATTTCCAGATAGGGAACATACTCATTTAATCACTTTAGAAGTACAGATTCCAGTTGCTGCAGGACATGTAAGCCTGCAGCAACCTGTGGTTTTGAGGTCAAGTCTTTTGAGCTGGACTTTGCCTCAAGTTCAACCAGACTACTTGGAAGGAGAGTGGTGCTCAGCATGACTAAAAGTAATAGTTTCAGACAACAACTTCATTTCACTGGTCAAGATGGAGAAGTTACTTTAACTGCATTAAAATCCATGGATGGCTTAATTTTCATCCTATCTTTAAATATATTTATAGTTATAATATATACAGCACATTTTTATCAGTACTTGTTATTTATATGATGTAATAAAATTAAGCCAATGCTATGGACTTTTTCCTTAGACAGCGCAATATACTGTGTCAGAATTAAAACACTGCAGTAGCCTAAATATTGTGTAACTGAAACATTTTAACAGGGTCTGGAACAAGATGCTTCTTAAAAAGTTACGTGTCCTAACTGAAATTTAAGGCCATAATTACAGTCCCTCTTTCAGTAGATAGATGGTTACAGACAATACTTCATCTTTTTGACTTGCTATTTTACACAACACAAGATTTCAACATTTAAATGACAGCTGGTGCCCAGCCTTAGGTAGCTAGCTTTCAGTAAAACATTAAGGCTGCTACTGTCAACGCAGTCACCATCACATAAAATATATTACAGCATTATACACCTAACAAGTTATGCTGGAGCACGCTTTCATGCATTGAAACTGGAATTCTGGCTATTTGATGTTTCAGTAGAAACCAATTCATAAATGTCTAGTTCATGAAAAAAAATGTAAAGGATTTCAATTATTTGCTGTTAAAAAATGTGCTAGAAAGTGTCCAAACTACAAAGAGAAATATTACTATAAGATTAATATGTGACACCCAAATCCATAATATACACCTAGATGAGACAGTCTAGCAGCACTTCATCAGCCAAAGAATTTGCATGTTCTAAATTGCTAAGGCAGGCAGAATGTAATGCCTGATGAGAGCTGACAGGCAAGGGATTAACAAGAAGAGAGACAAGTGATCCCACCATAGGTTTTACCTGCAACTGACACAGGTAGAAGTATTTAATGACTTATTCCAAAGAGATGAGGAGAGTGACAGAGTCTTCCACCTGTCTCACATCAGCTCAGGCACCGTTTGATAGCTCTTGGCACCTGGTAGCATCCTGAATAAATCCTGGATGGGATTGCTGTATTACTCCCACAGAAGCAGGAATTAGTTTTAAGCAGGTGAAATGCGAACTGACTTTACATTCCCTCATGATGGGATCTTGATAGTGAATATGGATATAAACCCATACACTAACAAGACTTCGTACTACCTCATTACGGTTCTTTCTCAGGACAATGGAGAAACAATTAAGCAACTTGTTCACAAATATATAACAATCCCTTTACAAGGAGTCCAAGCACTCTGACTTGCTGGTATTATGCTTTCCTTGGAGGATCACCCTCTCATTCCCTTGGCATTCTGTGTGCGTTACTGAATATTCATTTTGTGATTCATGGGACTACAGCAGTTTTTAGTTTGCCTCTGGATCAGAGATAAAATTTCTGAATAGAGCTTTGTAGCTTGGAGTGTTTAGTTTTCCTGTAACATCATTACTGAGCTAGCTACACACATCCTAGGACATCAATTCCAGATATCCTGCCAAAGATCAGATGAGATCCAAAGGACTGCATTCATTAGCTGCCAAAAAAATGCTGGGGGGAAGGGATAGAAAATTGTCTACATCTGTGACAGTGGAAAAAAGGAATATAATGTAGTTAAATATGAAAATACAAGCAAATATTTACCCAAGTTAAAAATGAACCTAGCAAACCAAATTTTATTTTCCAAACACAAATAAGCTTCCTGAATATTAGAGAGAATGGAGTTTTGAACAAACTCTTCCGAAAGCACTAACGGAATATTGTCACTTGATATTTAGGTAACATTTTCATTTGCTTACTTTTGTACTGTGTTCTCACAGTACTCTCCCAGGAAGACTGTGAACTGCTTTTCTTGATTGTTCCATTATAGTGCCTGCATATTCTGTATTCTCTACAGATGGAGCTGTATATTAACAGACTTGGGTTTGTACAAACAGCTCAATCAATGCAAGACAAGGATTAATCATCAGATGCCTGATTTCCCATAAACGCTGGGGAGAAACACAGGGGCTTGCAAGAAGACTCCTGTCAGCCCTCACAGGAGCTGGGGTTTTTTCAGCCTCTTAAGATACTTGGGCCTTCAATAGAGTAGAAAACATTTCATCTTTTTACTGGTCGGCATCAACCTAAGTATCCTCTAAGCAGTATGAAAGGAGCTAGGGCATTAACCTGTTTCCTGGCATTGATTTTACTTATGTTCATTGTGCACGTTATAAACATATACTCCCCTTTTCAAAGCACTCTTATTCTAAAGATGCTTTATTTTACAGCTTCCCGCTCAAAGGAGGCATTTGATTACTGCGTGCATGTCTCCGCTGCTCCTGCAGCTGCTCAATCCATACCACTCACTGAAGGGCAACGGAGATGGATCTGTGCTGTTAGTGCTTCAGAAGGAATTGTGATTACACAAATAGCTGTACGTTAAAGCAATGTACATTAAGACCTTTATCTGTCTGAAGTGTGAATTATTAAAAATATACAAATAGAATGGTTCCCCCCTCCTCGTTCCATGTACCTTTGTAAGGTTAATCCGAGACATGTACCTTCATCAATAATACAATTCCTGGAATTGGAAAGAGAAGCACAACAATGCCGATAAATGCAAAGCAAAGAAGTCAATTACTTTTTCTAGACTTTGTTGCTAGCACATGGTTAACTAATACAATGTTATCTTCTTAAAGTATTGCTCTTTAGATCATACTTACAATTTGAATTTTTCTCCTAAGTTATTTCAACTTTGTATAAACTCTTCAAAAGTGGCTTTGAAAGTCATATGTAATGGTCAGAGGGGTGCATGAATATAGAAGCTTTATTTTAAGTTGTTACTTACTACAACTTTAATGCATAGAGTAGGTCCATCAATACCTTAAACACTAAATAACAAAACTGGTTAAAAGAGAATGTAGAAGATAACAAACATGGAATTCATGTTTATTTGCCTAATGGTTTTCGTGCTAGTTAAATAACTGCTTAACATTATGTTTGAAAACTAACAGGTACTTTATTTTGATTACAAATTAATCTGTTAAATTTGTTTTATTTAGTACTAAACTCTTAAAACATACAAAAGCATTTGTAAGATGTGAATTATATTAGAAGCAAGAAGGGACTTTCTCTATGAAAAGAAATTGAAATAATATAAAAGATGATGTAGCATTATTTCACTATCATCCAAGTCACAGGAACCTGCCCACCCTTGGAATAGTTTCATGGCTCCTTGTTACTCCTTGCAAGCCCTTTCTGTGCCCTGTGTTGACAGAAGTTTACTTCCTCTTCTACAGACCACCAGCTCTGACCATACAAGCAAGCAAGTACAAAGAC
>NW_009945006.1:150630-154899 GCF_000696875.1 Nestor notabilis | reverse complement strand
CCCTATTCATTGCAATCCCAGACACCAGTAAGGGTAACTTCCAGTGCAGGGCTGCATACTGATACAGGAGTGCCATAAAGCATCACAGGCTTACTTCAAAGATTATTCTGAGCAACTGGAAGACAATTTAAGGACGGAAAAAAAATGAGAAGGACCTTTCAGCTATCGCAACCATGAGCTAAAATACAAAGGAACTCTGCAAACTGTATATAAGGTTCTCAAAAGGCAGCTGGCGCTACCCAAACACAGGATAGTGTAGACCACTGTTCAAAGGTAACTCTGTAGAGCAAAACATCCGAGTGACCCTTCACCATGGCTGTATTTCCTCCCGCTCTCCCTCACAGCCAGGTACTTCACTTTGGTCTATGAGCTCAATAAATTTCTTGCTTCGGAAAAAGGATGTAACTGGGAGCTCTGCTAACCACACAAGTCTACATAATTAAGCTTTAGCTTCCTATTTTACAAATCATCTTTGACAATCCTTAATAGCTACTTAGCAGAATAACAGCATAAATATTACTTTTATAAATAGGAATGATCTATTTAATACCTTTTTCTTTATTAAGGCATTTAATATAATTATAGAGGAAATAAAATTTCCCTAGTTTGAAGCTGTACATGCAGTTTGCACTCTTGAAAAGTTTTCTTCACTTAGACTATGAAATACAGCAGAGACCTGAAGGATCTGCCCTGTGATACCTACAAGCTATGCTCCAGCCACTTGACTCAAGCTGAGCCTTACGATTTCACAAGGAAGTTTGGACTCCAAAACAGAAAATCTAAGAATCACTGTCCAAAGCACAAACTCAAGGTGAGATGGAGTCAAAATTGGAAGAAAATGGAAGGAAGTATTTTCCTAGCACGGTGTAAAGTCATAAAATTGTTAGTGGGATACGTGGGGATGAAAAGGTGCAGTCTGACTCTGGCAGGAGAATAGGGAAGTTTCATTCCCACATATGTTTCCCTAGGCCCTCAGAGGGTTCTGCACACCTTCATGTCAGCATGAGTACACCGGCTGCCCCGCTGACAGCTGCTCCGAGGACGGGTGGCCAGGGGCGTGCAACAACTTTTACATCCCGGCTCCTGAGCTCCTATTTCAGTTACCTGCTCACCGCAATGGATAAGAACCACTTTGTAACTTCACCTGAGGCAAATACGAAGCGGTACATACAGCACTCCTCTGAGAATCCCCCTCCATTCGGCTCCTGCCACCTCTCGTTTAGCACTTAGGTGAGCAAACTCTTTTACAAGGCTGGCCATTTGCTCAAGGCCTCAGGGTGTTTTAGTTTTAGACATCAGTGAAGGAAAAAAGCCTCCTCACTGAGCGGGAACCTTTCCACCTTAGGATCTATAGGCCAATTTAACTAAAAGAATGATGGAAATCTCATAGGAATTACACCTCTGTGAAACAGCTACACAAAGAAAAAGAGTCTCAGAGGGACAAAAACTCAACTCTACCTATAAAAACACTCTGGAGAGAGTCCTGAAATATCTATGCATATTTACATACACATGCACAGATTCACTCCTTAAGTGTCTTGCATAAAGGCAGCAAAATAACTCAATCCTCTATGTATTTTTATGTGGTGAATATGCATTTATTTGTATGATATTCACTGCTCTCAATGCCCTTGCTCTAAGAAAATTGAAGCTTGTATTAATTAAGAAAAGTTCATTAGTTCAACAGATTCATTAACCTTTTTTGGGAAATGTACACTGAGCACCAAATTAATCAGCATCCCAAAATCAAGTCACAATTCATCTTGCAGTATATTATTTTTAAAACATATTTTTCAATATAGATGTGCATAAACCTGGCATATATCATTTTGGGAATACTTATTTCCTACTATAATTCCCCAATGGGCAACTCTCACATCAAAATACAGTTTTTACCTTATTTAAACAGCGACCAATTTAAGAAACCACCTGGGATTTCCAATCTGTTTTCAGACATTATTAATTTAGAAGTATTAGGCTGTGCCCTCCTCTGACTCCAGCAGTGCCCACTGAAGAAAATGTCTTTCCACCAAATTAGCCCAATCCCCACTGATAAACCCCCTCCAGATCCATGTGATTCTTAATCACTTTCAGCCAAATTAGTTCATTTCTTTTAAGCTCAGTTTTTACCTATCAGGTCTTCATCAAACAGCTTCATTTTACTTGGAAAAGCACACGTGTGGCTGTGACTATGTAAGGCCCATTTTGTTCCAGTTCTTTTTAGCTGTAGATACCTCCAGCACAGCTATAGCATGACAAGATGGTCAGGCTGGTGACTACTGAGATTGCCCACAAAATCCCTTAGGCATTTTATTTACATTTGTTTATAAGAACTCCAGCAGATGTTAATAGTTCCAACTGACCTTTTTTTATGGCCATTTCAATCTAGTGCATTACTCAAAAGAAAAAGTGAAAAGTAGATTATTTTGACTGAATTCAAATCTCAGTGACATTTTACTTGAAATTTTCTCCCAGTTCCATAGTTAAGGACACGGAGCTTGTACCAATGATCTATATTTTGTCATACATGTGAAGGGCTGACTATACCATAAAACCTTTGTTCTTCATAAAAAATAAGGGCAGCAGCCTGTGGACCTAGGGAAGACAAGCCTAATTTAGGATCGATCAAGTCCTTTCAGCAGCAGCATCAACACAGATCTGCCAGGTGCCCTTGCAGCAAAGGCCAAACACGTCATCATTTTATCACCACATTCGCTTCAGAGCCCCTCTCATTACTTTACAACTCCTAGTCACTAATTTTTGCCACGGTTAAACTAAGAATTAACATCAGAGTAGTTCCCTTTATCACTGCATGTTACATTTTAATACCAGAATAATTCAAAGTGATGTTGCCAGCTGCATGTAGTTTCCAAACAACAGGAAATACATTATCAGTGGGAAAATTAAGTCAGATCGAAAACCACTCACAAGATGAGTATCAGAGAGTTGGCAGCTTGAAATACTCGTTTCACAGAAATCAGCACATTGATATCAAACAAAAGGATCTCAGGAAAAAATTTTGAGTCACATGTAACTAACATTTAATTTTCTGTTTGGAATGAGTTTAATTCTGAAGAGAGTCTTATAAACTTTGGCAAGACCGCATTTGCAGAAGAAACACTAACTCAAAGTGGCAATTGTAACTGCCTGATCAGCACAAGAAATAACAGACAGTTAATGGCATTAGGTTTTTAACAGTTGATAGGTAGACAGTAAGTAACCGATGCTGTTACATTAGGATGTTTTGTTTGTTTCCCTTCATAATTAGTTTATAAATACCTTTAAATTAGCACCATTGTGGTTTTCTTACTCTGGTAGGACTAGACTGGCATAGTCAGAGGTGAATGTCTGTGTCTGGCTTTTTCTTTCTGGAGGACACAAAGACCCAATGGTCCCCAAAAGCCAGAAATACTCCCCAGATGGCCATCTTGATTATTATCACAGCTAGCCATTACCTAATTCAGATCTGATTAGAAGGCACTGTACGTGCCTCAAAGCTTATATAAAACATGTGTTAAGTACTAGGGATGAATATTCTTAAACTGGTAAATATGCTCTGTAATTTCACCAAGAAACTCGCTATGAGCTGTTTAATCATAATTAAGATTTTCTTGGGTATGGTCATGGATCAGAACACAAATCAAACCCAGTCCACATCAGTCTCAGTTACTATTGGTACATGAAGCTGGTAACCATTAGATTTTGCCCAGGTTTACAGATACAGTAATGATGCTCACAGATACAGTGACTTCATTAGCACACGAGACATCATTCTATACTTGCCCTACCACATACATCTCCTTAGCACAAGCCACATTTGCATTGCTTTGCTGTTCCTCATTTTTGCACAGTTTTTACCCAGTGCTAAACACAGTACATTTTCCAGTGTCACTTGGGTTCCATTACCCACCACAGATCAAACCACCAAGATGATAACGATAAGAAGGGGGGGGAGGGATTATACATAAAAATACTTATAATCTTGCCTTTTAAATATCCCTACAGTCTAATCAAACCAGCTTTTCAGAACACAGAGTCTAGGAAATGTCCACTTAATATTCAGAGACTGTCATACCTGCAAGAACAAGTATTCCACTCTGAAATTAATCCAGGCTTTCATTTATCCATTACTGTTTACCAACTTCTCTCAGCCTATCACTAAACCGTAACTGTCTTGCAAATACTACTAGCTGCATTGGTTAAATTCCATACTCTCATCTATTCCATTAACTACTAGAAAATAATTAACAATAGTAAAGCCAGTTTAGA